>NC_051181.1:161450343-161646293 GCF_013339695.2 Rhipicephalus sanguineus | reverse complement strand
TACCAAAAAATATGAATTCACGGTCCCCTTTTCTCCTGCCTCTTGGCAGAATGACCTTATTTTTCCCCTTATTATTTTTTTTCTTTATCTCTACTTTTCTGCCACCAATACTCTAACCGTCTCTTACTTATTTCTATCGCGGACGTGTTCAGCTTTCCATTGTTGTCCCTAAAACCCAAGGCTTCATGTAGACTCGTGCCCCACACGTATACCTGGTGAATATCGCCACATTCAATCAGTACATGTTCCATCGTTTCCTTAGTTCCCCCGCAGCATGTACAGTGTTCTTCTTCGGTACTAAATCCGCTTTATAACTACGCGTTCTAAGGCAGCCCGACCTGCTTCACACAGTAAAGCGCTTCCCTTGAATTATCATAAAACCTTTCCCCTCCTTATTTCGTTTTTTCCTTTTCGGTAGTTACTCAGAGCCGGCTTCTTTTCCATCGCTGTCATCCAATAAGTCCTCTCGCCTCTCTGACCTTCCGCTTAATGCTCCTTGTTGCCATAATCGCCCGCACTGCCAGCCGTATATTTACTGGTGAGCCTCCTAGTTCTTTTTCTCCACTGCGTGTCAACGCTTTTTTCTATACAAATCCCTGAAAACCTTCTCTGCCATCTACTCGCCTTCATTTCCTCAGCCTCTCTCGAATCTCATTTTGCTCTGCGCTTCCCTCACTTCAAAGCCTTGTCCATCCCATATCACCCTTTACCGCCTCATTTGTCGTCTTCCCGTGAGCGCCCAACGCGAGGCGGCCCACCATCCTTTGATTTACATCCATTCCTGATTGCACCTCTGACTTCATGCACACCACTGAGTTCCCAAATGTAAGCCCCTGAACCATCACACCCTTCACAGCCCTCGAAGCACCTCGTACCTATTGTATCCCCATAAAGCTCTGTGCTTCATAATTGCAGCATTCCTCTTTCCCTTGCTACCGATGCTTGCTCTTGTACCTCCATATATCTATCCCCTCATTACCCATACTCCGAGGTACTTGTACTCGCTTACCCTCGGTATTTTTTGGCCCTGTATTAATACCGTATGGTCTCCGTGATCATTGAATACCATCAATCCACATTTTGTTGCACTAAATCCTAGTCCTAGAGCCTCACACTCCCTTCCGCATATATCTGCCAGTCGCTGTATATCATCTTGACTGTCCGCAAATAAGACAATATCATCAGCATAAAATAGACCTGGAAGCTTCTGCTCGACCATCGCTCCGACCTGTTTGTGTGACAAATTAAATCCAATGTTGCTACCTTCTAGCGCTTTTTCCATCCTCGCCATGTACAGCATGAATAACAGCGGGGACAAAGGGCATCCCTGTCTCAGCCCCTTGCTAATTTCAACGCTGTCCTTGCTACTTATTCCTTCCCATTCTATACAACTGTATTTCCTCGGTATATTTCCCTCAAAAGCTGTACACAGTCGTCACCTATGCCCACTTCCTTCAATATATCCCACAAAATTTCCTGATTAACGTTGTCATACGCCCCGGTGATATCTAGATAAGCTACGTATAGGGCCTGTTTTCTATTTAGATATTTCTATACACTGGGTAAGAACAAACAGATTATCGTCTAACCGCCTGTCGATTCGAAATCCATTCTGAAGTTCTCCCAAAATATCATTTTGTTCTACCCACGCTTCTATTTATAATTTTTACTGCCTGCATCGCCAACCTGTATAGCACCGATGTAATTGTTAGCGGTCTATACGAGCGAATGTTATCCTTTCTCCTTGCCTTTATAGATTAAGTTCATTCTACTTTTTCTCCAACTGTCTGGTATTTCCCTCTCCTGTAAGCACTTTTCTACGGCTTTCAGCAGTGCTTCTTTAGTGTTATGTCCGAGTTCGTTAATGAGGCTGACGGGAACCCCATCTAAGCCCGGAGTAGTGCGCTTAGGAATTTTTCCTTCGGCCTTCTTCCAATTGAAATTCTCTAGTACTACATCTTCGTCGGTTGCACTCCTTTGCGTACTTTTACTCACCGGGGAATCCCCTGGGGGACCTTTTTAAACGTATCGGCTGTTATCTTTCGGATGTAACCTAGCGCTTCATATCCTTCCAATTTATTTCCTCCTTCATCTACCATATGTTGTTGCATTGTGACAGACTTCCTACCCAGCGCTTTTAGGTGGCTCCAAAATATCCTAGGCGCGGCCTTCTTCTTTTCGCGAATCTCTGTCATCCAGCGTTCACTTTCACCTTTAATTTTTGCCTCGACGCGAGGGCGCTGCGGTGCACGCCGCAGCGCCCTCGCATGTCTCGTGAGAACATAGGCTTTCTCCTTAGCGTTGCCTTAAAGGGACTGTCTACCGTCCTTCATCGCTTTTCTGTTTTGTACCGCAATAGAAATCGTACCGTCTGAAGTGTCCAACCTTGCAGCGGTTTCCCTGGAAAGTGAATAGAAATTTTAAAACACAATTTTTTGATCTGCGTTGGTGGAGGCGATGACGATTGTAGTGCTGGCAAAAATTGAAACCGAAAGCACATGTGATTTCTGTAGGATTACTTTATTTTCGCTGAACACTATTGTAATGAGTGTAACAGTCGTTTTCAGCGTGCTAGCGGTTTAATGAAGCCTTATTATACGATTACAGAACGCTTGTTTTGCTGTAAACGCAGTCTATGCGTTTATTTTAGCATTGCTGCCGCAATCCAAGTCAAGTCGATTCATCAAAAAGAGACAATAAATGCGCGTCTTCACAGCGCACCACATGTGAGACATCCTAACAACAATACAGAGGCACAGTACGACCAGCGCGGAGAGCCGCATGGAATGGCGCATGAGTTGAAGCAGACGAAATCGAAGACTGCGCCGCAAGCAGCGCCCCCGGGCGCCTTTTTGGATGCGTGAGAAAAAAAAAAGCAAAAGATTACTCTCTGACGCAACCGAAAGGTGCCTCAAGTGCGTAAAATACAATTTCAAGTTATACATCTTTGTTTTTAAGAAAAATGAGTCTACCTGTGAGGATTTCTTGTCCTATAGCCAGTAAATTGAACCACATCGCCGTGGGTTGACGCTAGCGGTCATTCTTTCATGATTTTCAACATCAAATTAAAAATATAATTCCTTTTTTATGGGGCAAAAGCATGCTCGTTGCCGCCGATGTGACGAACAATCTTCTCATTTGCACTACAATCAGAAAAAGTTTTCCTAGCGGCAGACAGTCCCTTTAATGGAGTTTTCTAGTCAATTTTCTCCAAAGGCGCTAAACAAAACCCCGAAACGCTGTTAGCTTACGCACGTCTTTATTTGCCAAAGAAGTAAGAACGTGTTTCTATTTGCAGTAGGATAGAGAGTTGGACAAGTTGGTGAACCTACATAATCACTGTGCAAACGGACAATTCACTAAGACGAGGAAGGCAAACGCTGCATGACTCTGAACCAAGTTTTCTTCACAGAGCACGAGATAACATACGTATGGACACACACAATCGAACATTTTGTATGTCCATCTTTCCACACTTCATAGCAGCACGCCAAAGCAGGCTCAGGCCGACCTCTCGGCCCTTTAATAAGTATATCTGTATATCAAATTGTGCAGCGAAGACGGTCGATTATAACTGCTCGCATCCGTGTGTGTTTCAGAAAGGGTCAATTAAATAATTCTGTTCTCGGCTGTCTCGTTTTATCCTTCTCACCGCTTTATAGCTTTAGGGTGTTTCTTCCAGCGACCTTGACTCCCTTACCGAATTTGTATACCCGGAACAAGAAAGTGCCTTAGCTGCAACGTCAGCGTAGGACTGTCTGATCTCGTTAAGCAGAGTGGAACTCTGCTTAACAAGAGATTTTCAACTAGTTTCTAAATTTTCTATATACAAGTTCGAAACTCTGTAGGATGGAAAGAAGGAAGACATATATAGAAAAACAGGGACGTTAGCCAGACCGGTTGGCTACCCTGTTCTGGGGCAAGGGGAATAACAGACAATAGATGTTATGAAACTCTGCTTCCACTATGGAGCATAACGGTGGCGCCTTTTTATTGACCACGATCGGCAAGGTATGTGTGCTGTAAAACAGCAAGTGTTTAAAATGGCAAGCCCTACAACGATAAGATGGCTTCGCATAAGTAAGATATAGATTTAAGAAATGCGGTTACGCAATAACGAATTAATTAACCACTAATTGTTAATTGGTTTAATGAATTACTTTATATATTTTATACTTTCTTTCTTTGTTTATTTTTCTGTTCGAGACCTCCCATCTATCCTGGGCAAGCAAAACCTCTAAAAATGTGATGTGGATTTAACTATATCAATGAGTATGTTTCAACAGCCTCCTTCCGTTTTTCTGACCTGTTTAATTTATTATTGAACAGAACACGACATTTTCTCTTGCCTCACAAGCTACGCTCAAGTTTCTGCGTTGAATGAACGCGTGTTAGGTGGGGCGCGTGTCGTCCTAATCGACAAAGGCTGCAGCAGCAGTGCGCGGGGCCAGATTCATTTGCATATCTCTCGATCAGTGCGCGCCCATAAGGGCGGCCGTAAGTGGGTTTCGGGACAAGTAATTGCGTCGTGACGTTATGGTCGGGACACTCACGGCGTACGCATGCGCCTGCGATGACTTCGCAAGTAAGAAGGACTGCACTGAGGACTAATGGAAACTCTGACAACGTCGTAAGAGTAACTAATGAGAGTGACAGTCTCGCAAGACGTAAATACAGTGACCTTAATTCACTCTTTCTAGCTTCCTTTATTTATTCTACGACGAAAGAAACAATGAGAGTCGATAAACGGATAAAACTATACCTGTCAATTGAATTTCCAAGAGGAGTTTCTTTATTATAACACAGTGGTTTCTGTCGCGTTTGCCTAATATTCGCTACCACGAATGTCGTACACATTAAGGTCGGACCATGGTGCTGCTATAAGCTCCCTGATTTCGGGAATCGCGAAAGACGAGAGTTCAATAGAGAGCTCGACAGAAGATGACACGGTTATTTATTTAACGAGGACTATTGTGAGAGATAGGTCGGTCTACTATATATACACATGCCATTGTCATCACTACCATACTTGTCAGTTGTCCAAATCAAGTTTACGGTGCCCCCATAGGAGAACGTCTACGGCCAGCAACATAACTCGTCACTATACTTGCTGCTTTAATTATGTCCTATAAAAAACAGCCTATAATAAATGTGCCATCTTCTGTGACCTCTAAGTAAGCATCCGTGTTAACGCAGTCATCCGACACGTCGCTAGTGAGTAGTTGGTGTGTGAGAGAAAAGAATATATATCCGCCTGTATGCATCCAATGGACATTACACCATTCTGCACCATTCTGCATCGTTGGCGTAATAATCTTGGTGGGGGTGCTGCCCTGCCATTCAACAAGGAAACCTGGACACTCATTCGCTGTACGGGCGCTTCGAGAAGACTTTGGTGAACCGTTTTTATGATGGCAGCGAAGTTATGCGAGCCTTAGTAAACTCAACGAAGCGAGGCCAAAACCGGCTTGGTACTCCAGCGGAAGTACGTAACATTAATTCACACATCGGTGAATGTAAGTGCTGTTCGCAAGCTGCATGAGGATGATTCCAAGTCCGTCTGTATGCTTGAATTTAATTATCTTTAACGACGTTGTATCTTATAGGACTAATTTGTCGTCTCAAGCACAGCAGCATCCGTATGCGGACTGGGGCACAAAAATGCTCTTTTACATGGACCTTCCCCAACCTCGAATTGTGCTGTGCAGGAATGCGCAATTAATGCAAAAACTGTTCTGCAACCGGATTTCCACTATGGCCAAGGCCGAGAGTATATACGTTTTCAGGAAATTGTTGACGCCTGATTATGGAGCTAGCCGGCCAGCTTCTGTTGTCCGTTCGCACGTGCGGTTGACTATTTCCGAATGTCCCAAGTTCACGGGGTCAGCAAGTTAAAGTAGACACGCATATATCATTTGACAAATACGACATGAAATCGTAGCCTGTTGACATGGCAGGGATAGCTCTGCATTGACCGCGCATCACTCAAAAAGAGCCTATAGCTGCATGTAGAGAGAAGAGCAAGGCGAATTCCTAAATGTGGCCAGTGTTCTATTTCTTGCGAAGCGAAACATACAGAAAATGTGAAGAAGGCTTTACGATTATTTGGGTGATTTTTTGCTCATCAAGTAGACGGTACCATTCGCTATAAAGTCAGTAAAGGGGCGACCAGCGATGTGAGGGCCCGCGCGCCCTCGTCCCATCTCCCATGCGAGGAAGGCCGCCCAAGTACGCTACTGTCGAGGAGGCGATCGCGCCGCCGCGATAGCACAGAAACGCAACAAGCGCAGAGGTCTAAACTTGATGCGTTACCGAGGCCAGCTTTCGCCTTCTTGCGTTACAAAAGTGCCAATTTCTTCTGCTTCCTCAGTCTTTCCGACGTCACAACCTCGTATATGAGGTACTTTCTTGTTTATCAGCTTCGACAACTTAGCCCATTCTGCCTGATCTGCAGAGTTGAATAGTTTCACGCTTTGAGGTTTCCGTAATATGTCTCTTGTTGCTTCAAGGATTGAACTTGCCAGCTTTTCGCCTTCGCGCCTTATTTCCCACTTCAACTGTGGTTCCTGAAATCAGTCTAGTTACGCTGTCCTTCAGTGGCATAGCCAGAAATTTCTTTTTTTTTTTGGGGGGGGGGGGGGGGGAGGGGTGGTTGAGGTTTCAGCCATTCTTTATGCATGTCCGTGCGTGCGTTTGTATGTGTGCGTGTATATATACACATGCAAAATTGAAAAATTGCAGGGGGGGGGGGGGTCGACCACCGATGTGAGGGCCCTTCCAAGTAAAAAGGGAGAGAGAGAGGTTGAGCCCCCTTAACCCACCCGCCCCCCTCTGGCCACGCCAGTGCTGTCTTCACTATCGATACGAGCGGTAGCCAGATTTCCTGAACCCTAGTCCCAGCTGTCGTGAGGTCGAACTGCTCTAAAAGCAGTAGTGTGCTTTTACAGGCATCGGGTAGGAAGAGAAGAGAAGGAGATGTTTAATGACAAGGAGGAGGAGAGGTCGGCCTGGAAAGCGGGTTTCTAGCCTCACGGGGGCAAGGGGAAAGGGAAAGAGAACTAGAGAGGTATGATGATAGGTTACTATGGTATGGCACAATGAGTCACTGTACACTCTGTCCTGCACGGCGACAGGATACGCTCGAAAGTCTTTATACCGCACATGCTCTAAAGACGAGCATCTAAACCTGTCTCGCTTAGAAATCTTAAGGGGCACTTTAAACTCCTTTGGGCGTGGTCTGCATGTTCCCAAGCACCCAAAAGCTTCTCGTCCGAAAAGGGTCGGGAGTCCAGACGATCTATGACACATTTAAGTGACTGTCTTTCGGTCGCGTATTGAGGGTAGATGAATAACTGTAGTGTGGGAGCAGATTTTCTATGAACTTCTTTCCGCCTCATCCTTTTTGTCCTGGCCCCAAGCCTCAGTACGCAGAGCCAACCGGACGACTAATATGGTTAACCTCTCTGCCCGTCATTTCTTTTTTTTATTCTCCTCTCTCTCTCTCTCTCTCTCTGAATGTAGACACTTTCATTTGCAAATTATACGCATAGAATTGCAAATACGTACTTTCTATCGTCGACGGAGCCTCGGTGCGCCAACACAAAAGCGAAACAAGGGTACCGACACCGCTTTGAAATTCACGAACTAGATCCCCTTGACACTACAAAGCCTGCCAGAGTCTGTGCGACGTTGTATAGTGAGCTATTTATTTATTCGAATTTTTTTATAATACGACCTTATATCTATGCAGAAATATTTCATCGTCTTCCGTACACTGAATGACTGTACGAGGTGCGCGAAAAAAAAAAATGCAGACACCTGTCCGCATTACGTATGTAAATATATAGGTGTACACTCTGTATTGACTCGTTTTCGAACGCAATGAGCGCACCGTGTTTTCGAGGCATAAGTACGCAGTGTGTCCCAGGGACGATAGCGTATGTCGCAACAGTTTCGTCATCGTTCGATGCCGAGATGCAAGTCAAAGATCCTCTATCTCACTGTAGTTGTTTGGCTGTTCCGCAGTAACATTCGCTTTTCGGGTATACGCAAGCTACGGGCGATGGCAATTTTATTCTTCTGAAACAACCAGCAACGGCGGATTAAATTTATCGATCTTGAAGATCGTCCGTGAGCAGCCGGCGGGCGTTCCAGGGACGGATTTATGAGACAGTTTAGAGGGGTGCGCCAAAAGCATTCATAAAGGCCCTCTCCCTTCAACCCCCGGCGCATCGAATAAGATGATTGACCGGCATACAAAGCGAATAAGTCTTTTTACAATGTACACATTATAAAATATTCACATATGTTTCATAAAATACTCATGCGTTTTACTGCACTGGGAGTGGAGAGCGTGTTTAAAAGCGATATAATTTTGCACCTTATGAGAACCTTCAGCTTTCTTTTTTTTTTTTTCTAACGCTTTTGAATGTATCAAAGCCACCGATGTTCTCAATACATTAAAGTTCTTTGCTACGTTATTGTCTGACATACTGATTATTATTTTCCGAAAAGACTGAAGATTTCGACAAATAGTCGTGAATAATGCTCCATGTTCGACAAAATTCTAGCTCATTAAAATTATGCAAGAGGTTGCTTTATGCTTAAAATGGCATCATAAGTACGGCTGAAAGAGAATGCTATTCATTATAGTGTAATGTATGGGGCAGCGCTGTGAACCCTAAGCAACTCGCCCACCTTTCCGTTATTCTGCAAGTGCTATTATTTGTCAGGCACAAAAAATTACAGCAATTTTTTCGCTTATCACAGTGAAAATGTATGTACGCCTGAAAGGAGGAAAATGCTAATATATGCGTTCTGGTGCGCAACCTCTTATGATGTTTCTTAAGTAAACCACCAGTGCACCGCTTGCATCTAAACGCCTCCGTTTTATTATATAGCTTATTTTTTATTTTTACTTCCATAACTATTCTTACTCCGCTTTATTTCTTATAATTGGCACTGCACTGATTTTTTCACATGGAATGTTCACGTGCCTGCAAGCATGAATTTCGCCGCCGTTCAACAATGCTCTGGCCGTGACGTCATCCGCTAAGGGGCACGGCCGTATTGAGCAGAATCTTGGTTTGAGCTAGTTCATTCATACTCAAGTACTCTGTCATCGTGTGGTTTGCGGCACAAATTTTCCTCGATTATCGCTCGTATCGACCGTGTAACATGATTTTAAAGCGAAAGCCTTAGATGCTAAATCAAACGCGAAAATTGAGCGTCGGAAGCATCAACACGAGTGATGCAAGAAATCATCATCGCGTGATGACGTCATCACATAATGGCGTCATCACGTGACATCGTCGCTTAATCAAAGCTGTGCTGGTCACGGAGACAGTGCAAAACCAGGTGAGGTGCAGAAAGCTTGCAATGCCTCCGATTCTGGAGGCTGTGCAAAACCTCGTAGGAAGCTTTCGGGGAAGGGGGGGGGGGGGAATCGCTGGTTTGGCTTTAGGGGAGACGGGGCAAGTGCTTGTGCTGCTGGGTAGATAGGATTGGTCAAGTGTCCCTTTTTCACCCCCTGCCGTGAAGCAGTAGCCAGTAGAATAAGAGACGTGAGTTGGGCTAGTTGGTGCGTACTAACTGCAGACATAACTGATTAGCGCAAAAAAAAAAAAAAAACAACGGACAAGGTAGAGACGACAGACAGGACGGAGCGCATACTTTAATTATATATGTGTTGACCATACTTTATAAAGTATGGTCAACCGTCAACCATACTTTATATATGTTCGTGTGTGTGTGTGTGTGCGGGGGGGGGGGGGGTCAGGACCCCCCTGACCCCCCGCGATTTACGCCAAGGTACACAGTTATAAAAATATGTAGATAACTAGAGCATCTTTAATATCGGCACAACCATCATTACCAACAAGTGCGTCCGGCAAACCATTCCGCATTTTATTTGCGCGAGGAAAAAAAAGACTGAAACGAGAGGCATAAATTTGAAACGCATCAAATTTTTCGGTATGCTTGATATCAGAAGAGCAGGACAAATGACTTTGACCGAATCAACAATATGAGCAGTTTTCTAGCAGCATACGCAGGAAACTGCTGACTTGCGCATACCAAGCCAGGTATTTGAGCTATTGACTAAATGAATAAAAGAAAATTACCACACGGAGGCGAAAACATAGGCCTGACCAAGTACTGTCTGGCCTGCTACAGTGCACTGTGCAAAAAAAAAAAGAAAGAAAAGAAAAGGAAAATAGCAAAAGTATGCGAAGCATTGATGCACTGCTGTAGGTTACGCATGGTTTCTAACACTGCGGTGAATGCGGATAGTGTGTCGGCATTAGTAGCATTTGCATTCAGTTTATTCCAATCGCGTATTGTTAGTGGGAAAACGATTTTACAAAGACGTCGCTGTTTGAGGAATATTCTTTCAGACTGTATTTGTGCTTTTGGCGTCCCAATGTCGTCACATTGGCGTTCAGTTTCGGCATGAAATTCAAAAGTGAAGCTTGGACCTTTAGTTTCTCTTATAATAATGAAACTTTGAGGGCGAAATCAGCGACAATATAGTTCTGAAGTAACAATTTATTGGTGTAAACATATTTATTGTTTCACTGTAGCGTACTTTTAGCACCACGGCCGTGTAAGGAAATATAGGCACGCTCACTCATGTGCTCAACAGTAAACCTACGTTGTGCTTAATTTTGTATTTAGCGTACCAGTGCTGTTGCTTTTTGTTTTGTGTTTCCTTTTTTTGTGCGTGTGTTCCAATTAACATATTAAAAGAGCTTTTTTGTTGTCATTCATGGAACGAATCATAAGCGTGCTCACGGGGTGGCGGCGCCTCCCCTAGTCACCTAAGAGGGGTTCAAAGTCTGTCTCATACATTGATTTAGTAGGGAGGGGGGCGATGAACCTCCCCCCCCCCCCCTCATGAGGAACCCTGCGCACGCCTGTGGGACGAATTATGTGCAAATAGGGATACTACACATACACAAAAGGGACTTCACTTCTGTGCGATGGATGGCTACATAACGCCTCAAGGATATTTGATATACTTACAGAAGGTTACCTTCCATTTCTCTGCATTTAGGATAACAAGGTATTGCTAGCTAGTAAACGAAACTCTGCAGTTCAGTGCGTTCACGCAATAAATCAGGACATAAAACATTTGACCACATTGTTCAATCATATATCAACTTCTAAATGCCGGATGCCTCTCGATGTTTCCTTTTATTTCTGATACCTGGAGTATCCCACTCTTGAGCAACTGGTTTTGTGCATATGGTCAGCTTGTACTGCACGGAATAATTGGCAAAACGGTAACTACCATGATCGCACCTCTGTTCTGTGTCATAGTCCAATATACCACGATATAAAACGCGGGCATCTTGTCTGAGTCGACCATGGGAACTAATCTTTCGCTGCGCTGAACGCAACTACGTGCGCCCAACCACGCAACGGGCAGACGCACTAGCACGCGCGCGCTCCGGCCCCCTTAGCTGATTAGGGACCGCGCGCTCCGATTAGCGCAGCGCCGGGGGGCCGTTGGCTATTCGGCGGCACTGATGCAGTGTCCGCTCGACGCCTCCACCGCTGCCCTGATTATCTCCCCCAGAGACTGCCGGCGAAGACGTTTAGCCGAGCCGAGCTAAAATGACAGCTGAAGCGACGACGATCTGGGCCACTTTGGCTGCTGCCTCTGCAGCGACATGGCAGAGCCAATGGGCGACGCCACGTATTCGCGGCTTGTTTACGCCCCGGCCTCTGACGTCCACAGCGCCCGATTTAGACGATGTTCATGACGAGCGCGTACACTAGTCGACGACTTGCCTCGTGAGCGAGCCCTCGAATCGCCACGCCGGCACGCGTTTGGAGGCACGGACACTTTCTCACAGAAACACGTGTGTGTACGTTGCATGACTTCTCGAAGAGGAAGAAAAAAACTGGGAAAAAGAAAAGGCAGGAAGGTGGGGAAGGGGGGTGCAGGAAAAAACTATGCCCCCTCCCCCCCGTACTGTTTTTTTGGCGCCACCCCTGTTTGCAAAATGGTAAATTTAGGGGGTACTTCGCAACTCTGCCTGCTGTAGGCGCCCTAGGAGAGTTTACAACACGTGGTTTACAACGACCAGTGCACGTGCATAGACGTTCCTTCCCTCGAACAGGACCCGATAACGCTATCGCGTTCCACTCTTGAAGACTAAGCGACCTCCATGTTTTTAACGTCGTCTCTAAAAAAAGGAGAGCGAGGGTGGAACCCTGAATTCCAAAAATGACTTTAGCGACGTATTGGGCCCGTTGTATCATGGCTGAAGCAGCTGAAGTGCCCAATCTGAATGCACTGCGGCCAAGCCGAGCGCAAAAACGGACAAGGGACAACGGTTACTGCTGCTAGCAAAACTTTAATATCGTACCACATATGCAGTGTGTGCCCACTAGAACACGAATACAACTGCCGAAATGCACTCGTAAAGACAAAAAAAAAAAAGCTTTTTTATTTGTGATGATCCTCACTTCGAATGAGCGAGGATTGAGGATGCGTATTTCGGCAGTTGCTTTTGCGTTCGCGCGTACACATATGTGTGTGTGTTATGAAAATACGGCTTAGTTGGCGGTCTGTGCTCCTTTCAGTTGGTCCTTTCCGCTCCTTGTTTGCCTACACGTTGTGCACACAGTCAACACAGCGGTCGGCAACACGGTAATATTCTACCATCGTGGTGGAGAGGTAGGCTGTAGCCTGTTCCGCCCATTGTCATCGGCATTGCGACGCAGCTGACGTCAGCGCCATCTGCCGAAGCAGTTGAGAAAGTTGGTTATAAATGCCGATAATCCTGTCAATCCTGTCGTACGTTTACTTGCGCTCCACTGCTGGCTCCACCGCTCTACTCCGTGCAAGTACTCTGACGTGCAGCGCATGATTCGGCTGCGGGCTGCCTCACGGTACGCTATGTCAATGTCAAGGATAACTATGTGATGTCTTGGCACCAGCGAGTGATTCAGTGGTTTCTACAAAACGCTAAGGACTCACCTAACGACTACGGCATCCTTAATGCCGGGTTGTGGGACATCCGCATAAGAAATATTTCTTCCTGTTATGACATTAGCCTGCTTGCCGTGTTTAAGGTCGCCGGCTTTCTTAATGTGTCTTTCCAACTTAATTAGTGGGTAGTCTTTAGCAGGATGCAAGATTTTCAATTCGCGACCGACTACGTGGCTGTCGCTACAGGTTGAATAAGAATACAATTTGCTTCTGTATACGCCTTTAAAAAAAAGCTTAATATTCTCGCCGGCGGTTTGCCCAAGCAAACTTATACACGAGAAGTGCCTCGACGGTCTGTAAATGCTTCGTCTTGGTTATGAAGTATTCGTTCTGCAGCTGATGTGGGCGTGAGCTTGTCAAAAGTAGGTTAAACAACTGTGGTCCGTAGCTCTGCCTGGAAAGTTTCTTGCTAGGCATGTTCTTTTAGAGTTATACACCGGTGCATGCCGCAGTGTGCTATAGAGCTCTAAAATGCAGCTTATTTCGTTTTCAGAGCTCTGTTCCTTTGAAATTACGGAAGACGACATGCCCGATTACAGGGTCATCGGGGTCATGAGCGGAAGCTCGCTCGACGGCCTCGACATCATCTACGTGACATTTCAGGTGAATGGCGACACATGGAAGTACAACATCGAGCACACCAACTGCCAGCCGTACGGTAAATACTGGGCTAACAAGCTCCAGCACGCAGCGCGCTCGATGAGTGCCCTTGAGTACCAATTGTTTCACACCGAATACGGCCGCTACCTCGGGGATTGCGTCAACATTTTTATCCGCGACAACCAGCTGCAGGGCAAAGTGGACTTGGTGGCCTGCCATGGCCACACAGTGTTCCATCAGCCAGCTCAGCTGACAACTGCACAAGTCGGGGATGGCGCTGCTGTTGCTGCTGTAACCGGACTGCCCACTGTCAGCGACTTCAGATCGGTGGACATTGCTCTGGAAGGACAAGGCTCCCCATTCTCGCTGGCTGCCGAGAGGAAGCTCTTTGGCAGCGAATACCAGTACTTCCTGAACATAGGAGGCATGGCATGCCTAACGTACGTAGGCAAATGCAACGACGACAGCTTTGCTGTGGACGTTTGTCCTGCCAACCAGCTTTTGAACCTCCTCGCCGAGCACGAGGGTCAAACTTTCGACAATGAAGGAAAGATAGCAGCTGCGGGAACAGTTAACAGCCGACTACTGAAGGACCTCGATGGTTTCACCTACTACATGAAACCTCTGCCCAAATCTCTCGGCGTAGACTTTGGCCCAGAAATCCTGTACCCATTGATATGTGCTCGTGATTTGTCCACTCCAGATGCCATGCGGACTTTCATGGCGCACATCTGCAACCAGGTGGTTGCAACAGTGTGTGCTGTCAAGAAGAAAGTTTCTGCCGATTATCCGGGTCACTGCAAGATGCTGGTCACCGGCGGTGGTGCCCGCAACAAATTGCTTGTAGATGAGTTGACCAAAATGCTCAAAGGTCAAGATATTACTGTTACCGTGCCGACAGACGAGCTCGTCAAGTTTAAGGAGGCCCTCATGACTGCTGTCCTTGGTGTGCTGAGGGTGAGGCACGAGGTCAGCTTCTTCAGCAAAGTATCTGGAGCCAAGCACGATTCAGTGGGTGGTGCGCTTTGGTGTGGGGCAGTCAAGCAAGCTTAGAATGGTCAGCTTGATTGCCACCGAAGACCTCTCACAAGTTGCCTTGTGTCATTCCTCACTGAGAAGGCAGAATTCGTTTTGGTACCACAACGTTAACCCGAGTACCAATTATGTAAACTTTTATCTTGTGTAAGATGAGCGATACGAGGGGACGTCTTATGACATCCAGCATTAAAAGTGCCTTATGCATTTATGCCAGGCATGTTTATTACTGATAAAATTATATTTAACAGACCCCAATAGTGCCTTGCATAGCTGTGGTACATGTCACAAGAATAACTTAAGTACCTGCCTTGTGCCTACTCGTTTAAAGGTGCTGGTCAAATTGAGCTATGCAATGTTAAATAATGTACAATATTTTTTTACAGTACCGACTACCGATTGATTTCTTTACAACATTGTACTGTCGCATTTGCTACAAATTATATCACAGTAAAGTGTTTTTTGAACAGCAGTCCTTGTAGCATTTTCTCCGAGTGTTTGCTTATTGTTTTGAACAGCTTTCTGGTAGATGAAATGCATGACACCCAGAGCAGGAGTCTTAAGTAACTCGTAGGCAACTTTAGCAAACTAGGTGCATTTAGTGATGTTGTGTTCTACGAACAACGCACAATAAATGATTTAAATCTCCACTGTGATGGTAATAGCTATGAGTTTTCATAGTTTCTATATATGGATAGCATTAGCCTTACCATTTTATTAGATATTATTTGGTAGGAACATGCTTTCAGCAAGCAGTAGGTTTTATGTGCATATTTTATTTTCAACACATGTGCCAATATATAGCAAAATCTAGTGCATAAAAAAGGCATTCTGGCATAATGTCTTTAGCACTATGGCAACAGCATAACTAATTATCGGCTTGAGATAGCACAGGCATTACGATACAACAATTTCATAACTCTTCTACTACGTTTAGTGTCACAAAATTGCATACTTTTCAAAATTATATAAAGAATACTGCATTTGTGTAACAACTGCCTCAGATCTGTGATAATTATATTTACAGGATATCTACCACAAAATTTGCTATTTAAAAGCCTTAAGGGGTCCCAAACCACTTTTCCAAGTAATCATCGAATGACATCGCCATCGGAGTTGATTGCCGCAAAAGCTTTTCGAATCCGTCAAAAACAACCAGAGTTGCAGCGATTTTTTGTACGATTTGAGCACTCTCTCTTTCCATTGAGTTTGCTGGAAGTTATGCTGCGAGGGGCAACACTGGGGGAGAAGCTATGCGAGCGCACCTCATGACCTTGAGCGCACATTGTGAAACGCATTTGCTCTCTCCCGGTGTACTCTAGTTTTGGTACTGTGCAATTTTAGCACACTAATACGGCGCGGTGCTTGGCAACTCGTGGCAAGAAGCACATCTGCCAAACACCGCTCTTGGTTCACGTCAGCTTTTGCCCAATAGCAGTGGTCTATTGTATGATGGCCCTCCGAGGAAAGTGTACAGGCCTCTGTGTGAAGAGAGGGTGCTTGAGAAAGTGGCAACTTTGCACTCCGCTTGTGAACTCTCCTTGCCATGCACAACTGCTAGATTTGGCTGGGCTGTTCACAGCAGCGTCAGCTTGCCACTGTATATGTTTGTTCACTAAGCATGAGGGCTGGTTCAGGACACCTTTCATGTGCTTGTTTACAGTGCTTGGTATTCTTCCACAATGCATTTCTTTCTAGCGAGATCTAAATGCTGTTTTGATGAAATCATACCAAAGAAAAGAAAGCCTATCTTTCGTACTTATGAGCAAGCAAAAAGATTTCTGTTGGCAGTCTCGCTGATTTAGTTGAGCATTTTTATTTCGAAGTGCCCTCTTTGTCAAAGGCATCTTCATCACTGAGAAATCTTCGTTTCTTGGCAGTGTTCATGTATGGCCGCAAGCTCCATTCAACATCCAATGCGGCAGCGGCGTCAAGGGTACCCAACTTGATTTCATACACTGTTGGGGGGAAACAAGGTAAAATTGAGATGTGCAAGCCCTCATGTACTGCAAATTGAAATGTTTTTATATGACAAGAGTCTCACTTTTCACAATGTTTGAAATCGACCGCACAATCCTGGTAGAGTTCAAATTTACTTTGGCACTTAGCAAAAGAAACCTCTTACTTTCATTAATGTCCAAGTCTATCAGTGCTTCTGAAGTACATGCTCTTTGCAAAAATAATGATTCACACTATGAAGCAAGATAGGGGCTTCAAAACACTGGAGGTTGGTACACTACATTGAACACCTGAGATTGCTTAAAGGGGTACTGACAAAAATTTTGGCCTCTCGTTTTTTGTTGCAACGTGTTTCTGGGGGCCTCTTAGTCACAACACGGCACATAGTTTGCTGCAGCACACGACAGATAATTAATTACAGGCTCCTTGTTACCGACCGGTCTGTTTCGCTTTGAGAGAGCTCCAAAAACGACAAGCCGCCAGGTGAAACTGTCACCACCTAGCGTGTGCAACGCTTGACCACGTCAGCGCACAGAACCGTGACGCACTTCCACCTTGTCCGCAACCAAGACGGCACACTGCAATCAAGAAGTCCTTTCGAACAGGAAACAGGAAAGCAGTGTCTCCAAGCACAAAGCTTTCAACGCGTGCGCTGCGGCCATGGACTTGCGAGCAGCCGCCGAAAAGCAGTCTGCTGGTGCAAGCGCGGCAAAAGAAATGGCGACTATGACGGCATCATAACCTGTATCAATTGCAGCGTGGTGATGTCAGGGAAGCAGGGGGGTCACCGTCGAGTCGCTTTCAAGGGTGGCAATGTCGCGAGGTACGGCGTATAGTGCTGGATCGCGCACGCAAACATCAAAATTCATATAAAATGCCTTCCAAGTTATATTCGCTGTCGATATTTTGCAGATGATGTAAGCATGTTCACGGGAATCGATCCTGCAGGCTATCTCGGCCGCGAAATTTTATGTCAGTACCTCTTAAAAGGGACAATAAGATGAAACATTAAATCAATTAAATTATTCTTTTACAACTTTACTGTGATTGATTTCACTATCTCAGGCTAGTTATTGAAAGAGGAAAGGAAGGTCAAAGTTTCATGTTTGAGTTTAGCACCAAAACTTAAGCACATGAATGTCAGTGCGACATCATGAATTTGAGACCTTTCTTGCATATTTTAGCCACATTGGTTCAATGACTGATAAGACTGTGTACCTTAGAATACAATGCAAGTAATTTTTAGTGACAAACGATTGTAAGGCCTAGAAGATGCAGTCAAAATTTATGACATCTCAGCGAGCTGGTGCGAAAACTTCAAGGCAGTGTCTCCATCTTTATTTTCCTTTTGTTTATTTTCTTGCTTGCAAAGCACCTCCTCACGATAAGAGTGGTGCTTCTGGTATTGCGAAATTGTAGTTTACTAAGATGAGAAAATTCATTCTTTGCTTTAGTGTCCCTCTAGATACGTAACTGCAATTGCAAAAGTTTCAAGAAACTGCGTTGAATTTGCCTGTAAATTATTTGCTGTGCAATCTTGCCTTTTGTGCCTCTGGTTCGTGAAAAAAAATTTCGCAAAAGCCAATACTATACTAGTATTCGGATTCTGAAAATGTTTGAAAATTAATCTATTCAATTCACACTTTGTTTCCATTATTTGAATTCGCTTTGCAATTGGACATTTCATACTTGCACGCCCCTGCCTTAGCAAGCTGTCTGTAGCCTGCTAGAGAAGCAAACAAGCCAGTGCTGATTCAAGCAGATAATCAACTTACATTTTAGTTCAAACCTTGGTCCCACTTCCTGAAGCTGGTAGTCCTTTCCTTCTTTCTTGAAAGTGTGATGCCTGTTTTAGAGAATAGTATATCACTAATACAATAAACGAGACTTTTCGTTCATAATGGTAGTACACATAGGCTAGTAGGCAGGGGATAAACAATGTAAACATACAAAACGTGACAGATGACATATCCTTACTAAAAAACAGATCATAGGCAAATACCTATTTGTTCCCACGTGTCATGGCCCCATTCCTAGGGTTATGAGCATGAATTAGATGTTGAGTAGTGGTTCAGCAGACTTTAGCAATGCCTATAAATATTTCTGTCATGTATATTCCTACACATGTCTAAATTTTTTTTCAGCACTGCAATATGCTTTTTCAGGGTGCTCTTCAAGCGAATTGAGTTATATTTATATTTACAAGACTTGGCAGTACAGATAGCTGTTGCTAGTAGCAGCAGATCTGACAATGTGATTAAATTTTGGCTCTAGCGGCATTCCCTATTTTTTCATCACTTGAAGCCCCCAAGAAAAGTTCCCTTGAACTTTTCTAATGTGATCCAGCAAAAACAAGCTTACGCAGTCAATGTTGGTTGAGCTTTTGAGGGCCTGTTATCATATGCCCAACACTCTTTAAACAATTCGCCATTTAGCTTCCTTGCCAAAGCAAAAAATTGGGAAAAGTTTTGTTCTTCAGCAGTAGACACCAACTGCATGTTGAAGGAGTACTGACACGATTTTGAGGCACCTCAAAAGGGTCATTTTTTGTTTCCATGGCATGCACTATCAATGCTCTCCACACAGCGGAGCCCGACAACACATATAAAATATTTTAGTACTTTGATTTTAATGTTTTCGCCCGAGTCTGTGAACTCTGTGTCCTGTCTGCAGCCTAAATCGCAGAAATCACTGCCAGGGTCGCTGGACTACAATTCATTCATCATTGTTTACGTGCACCACGAGCAGATTACAGATCTGCCGCTAGTACATTGCTAGTTGCTGTTTCCCGCGACGACACGAAACTGAAAATGTTTTTACGGGCGAAGCTCCTTAAAGCGGCACCCATTCGTCCCTCGTAGTCGTAGTGCGTAACCAGTCGTAATGCTAGTACCAGATCTTGACCTCCAAGGTGGTGCCGGTGGGAGATTTTTCCTGTGCGTTGTTGAACAATAAAAAATTCGCAGCGTGCGCGTTAACTAAAAGCCGAATTCTTCTGTCTCTCATTCCCCATTAGCAGCCATTGGCATGTTCCAGTAGGAAACGTTAGTAGAAGTGTAAGTGTTAGCTAAAAGCCGACTTCTTCTGTCTCTCATTCCCATTAGCAGCCATTGTTTACCTCCAAGGTAGTGCCTGGTGAGATTTCTCCTGTGCGTGATTAAACAATAAAAATTTTGTTCAAAACGCCGTTGATTGATGAAATAAACCAACGAAAGACGCCAGATGTTTTCTAAAAGCAAAACGAAAGAACGCCAGATGTTTCTAAAGCAAAACGAAAAGACGCCAGCTGCTTAACGAAAGACGCCAGATGTTTTCTAAAGCAATGGTTTTCTAAACAATGAAAATTCACAGCGTACATGTAAAATTAAAGTGAGCTGCAAGTCGTCATAACTCTCATCGAACCTTTAGTATAAACGCGCCCGATCTCACGTCGGTGATGATGTACTGGGCAGAATTCACGGAAGAGTCACAGTTTACCGATGAACCTCCACAGCTTCGCCCACTCATCATCATTCACTCCGTGGATATGCTGTGATTTTTTTTAAGGTAGCCGTATTCAAAATATACCTATTCGATACGTTCCCAGGCACCACAATGCTCTTTTTAGAATTCTTGACACCAGTGTTTTTATTTTGAGCAACAATACGAAAATATTTTAAATTTGTGTCGGTACTCTTTAACTGCTGGTGTGGGTGTTTGAGACAGAAACGTGCTGAATTTTCAAAAATGTGCACTTGCACAGCTGCGGCATTAGTGAAAAAAAGCGAAAAGAAGGTTGCTGCAAGTTGTTTTGTGCGTTACACAGCTGAAATATACAGAGCGCCAAGACGGCCATGTGATGTGATGCTTGCACAAAATGCATTTGCTGCCTTTCAGACCACACAAGTAGATGCTACATCTGCTTTTGACCATGAAAGTTAGCTATGACCATTTGACACATAGAGCAGATAGTAGTTTTGCAGCAGTTTGTTGCGAGTATTTCAGACCTTATCACACCTATGTTGAACTTCCAAGTGCCTCTTTTACATGCCTAAAACCAGCATTTTTAATTTCTAAATACACAGCCTTTAGTAGACCTTTTTTTAAAATTAAGCATGTTTCTTGAAGTGAATGCAGACAGTTACTCGTGATGCTCTATATATAATACTCACCTTTTACCTGTTCGTTTTGCTTAGAATAACCAGATGTGGAGACAACCATGAAAAGATTGCAAACCATGAAATTTGCTTAAAGAAATAAATTTCAACCTTATTTCACCACTCGACAAGAAAATTACTTCAGAACAGTCTATTGGGTTAGATGGCCTCAAATTTTAGATGACAGTTCAGGGACCTACCCAGTGCACCTTTGAAACTGAGGGCACGAGTGTTAGGCATGATGAACTGCAATTTTTTTACATGCTGGAAAAACTTGCAGCATGATGGGGCACACTATATAGTAACACTTTTTTTTCATTGCAATTAATCAAGTTGTTGGTGTTAGTGGGTGTGTTGCATTATTTAACTGCTTGCTTTCCTATAAAATGGTTACTGTATACATGGAGCGTGCCTGTGTACTCGAGGTTGCTTACAGTTAGGACCCAAAGTAGAAATAATATAGATGAGCTATGGTTGCAGCACGGTGCAAGATATATACTATTTAGGTGAGGACACTCGTGAGACGCGATCGATCAGATAAAGTAACAATGATGAGAGCCCGTCGGACCGCCGATGGCAGCGGATATCTATCGGCAGGATGATGCAACTTCAACACAAAAACACGTTCCTGTAGCAACTGGCGCTTCGCGGGAAATCTGAATTTCTTAAAACAGCAAACGCGGTTACGGCGCGCCACCAGCAACTGAAGTTGGAAACGCATGCCACGTTTTTCACGAGCGAAAAATGAGACATGCCGCGGACACCGGCGTTGCCGCCGACCCCGTTGGTTGCTATAGCAACGGTGCAAAAAGCATTTTCTCTCTATGTTGCATATTCCCGCCGATAGATACCCGCTGCGGTCACCGGACCAAGAGACGCGCGCCCTTGTTACTTTATCTGGTCAAACGCGCTCTGCATGCAAGCCGAGGAGTGTCCACACCTAAAGAGTATATATCTTACACCGTGGGTTGCAGCCAGCCAAGTAAGCTTAGGCACTTCCTGAAACAATTTACATTCAGCTGGCTTGCATGGTTAATGACTGCACTGCATAAAGAGGTTGAAATATCAGGATTAATTCTATTATGTAAGGAGAGAGATAAAGAGATGCAACAGGAAGAAGACATGAATGAGTAGTCATAATATATATCAGTGTTCAGATCAAAGAAAGGAAACCCCATACAGATTTATGTGACACCTAGCTTACAGGAACATTTGACTATAATACCACATTTTCTTGCACATAGCCCGCCCCTGCATATGATTTACATCCCCAGCTACAAACCGTGGGAAAAAAATTAAAGCAGGAAAGATCCTTGCACGTTGCTGTGAAGCCGCCTTCTTTGCATTACCTTAAAGCAGTGCTGTGAAGCTAACTTGTGCACTGAAATTCGTGTATAATCCGCAACCTGACTTTACCTCCGAATTTTCTGCATATATTGCGCGGGTCATATGCAGAAAATACAGTATGTACTCGGGAAGCATTGCAACAACGAGTCTAAGTGATTGACAACATAATGCAACGCAATGAAGAACCAAGAAAGAGCACATGATGACCCGAGGGGCCAGTCTTTCATAGCAATTCGTGCAACATACACATACAATATCGGTTATAATGAAGTCAATTAAGATTAGTCTTACAATAGACACAGTGTTAGAAATATACTTTTATAACGAATTCTCGGATATAACGAACTTATTTTCATGTAAAAAGTAACTTTGTTATAATGAGGTTTGAGTGTACACAATGTAGCGGTGACCATGCCTTGTGACTGGAAACGAAAATAAATATAGGAACATACACTGCAGCACTTTTGCATGCGCTCTTTCTGTTTGTCATTACCCAGATGACTTTGACACGAGATCATGCTGAATAAATAACAGGTGGATTCGTCTAGAAATCAAAACCATCACAATCTCAATTATACCAGCTCATTTCAGCAAGCAGCATTGGTATACAGACATCCTACACTATGTACAGCTTTGAAAGTTTTGATATTACCACTCCAATCACTTCATTCACAACAATTCTTATAAATTTTCCGTGAATGTGGTCACAGACTGCAAAGGACTGACATGTCACAGCATATAAAAAGACGTGAAGTGCTGCAATAGCAAGAAATGCAGCCATCTCTACACTAAAGTCACACATCAGCCAATTTAGTAAATTGAACTTGGCTGAGGCCATAAGCATGCCCGGAAGAAAGAGGTGGTGTATTACAATGGAGGGCCCACAATGTAGTAGTTTAAGAGGAGTTCTGTTTACCTGAAAGATATGTAGTCATCCTGGTTGGCAAAGGTGACGACACGGTGAGAGTCCTCCTTTGGGACCGGGAAAAGGTATTTGAGGATGTTGACCACCTGTAAGGGATGAAGTGGCAGCTAATCTACAATCTTGTGCAAGAAGTGATGCTGCCATCAAATACTCTTTCTCACCATGGCTCATCAAAGCCAAACTCCAGTTAAAACTTGATTTAATGAAATCCATTATTACGAAGTTGGAGCTTCGCAATACAGTACTGGATCCAATCCAGTATTACCAGCTGGCCCAATCTCAAGCTTTGCTAACAAAGAAATTTCCATTCCCCGGCAAATACCCATAGGGTTCAGTGTTGTCATCAACCTAAATTAACGAACTAAAGTGGCCACCTAACCTGATTTAACGAAGTTCTTCCTGAATTAATTAACTCCGCGAAAAAGTGGCGATTTCCATCCAATTTTGACTGAGACGGGTTTGTCTTGAAGCGCAGACTCTAACGCTCTCGTGTTCAAACATCCACGCGCCCTAGTTATGGTCCTAGCTTTACTGTGACGAGGCTGCATGACGCGTCCATGCATAAAACAGACTCGGCAGTGGTTGCTTTAGTTATTTTGTGGTTTAAGCAACAGATAGCACTGATTTTCTCCTTGCATCTTTCTCGCACGGCCCGCTCTCACAATCGCTGCATTCGTTCTCCGTGTCGTCCCATAAAGGTAGCCTGTAATAGCTTCACATGACCGTCTACCTGGCCTGCATCACCCAGACTTTTCAGATGCGCAGGTGTGGGTTGCCAGCAAAAACAATGCTGTGGTAGCTTTTGGTTGTCGCTACGTTAGAATTTTAGCTTTCAAAGGATCGAAAAATCTCTTTCTCGATTTTACAAAATTCCCGATTTAACGAAGTAATTTAAGCGTGGTCATCACTTTGTTGAATTGAGTTTCAACTGTACTTCAATACCATGCTGCTATAGGATGTAAACTATAATGAAATGTAAAGTTACCTCTACTTCACTCACAGTAGCCCCACAAATATGCTGCCATGGCTGTTGCAGCAGCAGCACAATAGTATTTCTTAAGTTCTAGTTCTAGTGTCAAGCATTTGTGCATGAAAGAAGGGCCTGTTTTGTCACTCAAAATGATGTCCCTTTTCACTCACAGCCCAAGCAGATGGTGGCAGTGACAGTGAGAAGGGGGATAAGAAACAATTTCAGATCATGGCATATTTATGCCTTTTTAACCTATGTATTGGAACATCTTCTTGTCTTC
This sequence comes from Rhipicephalus sanguineus, assembly GCF_013339695.2. Classification (NCBI taxonomy): domain Eukaryota; kingdom Metazoa; phylum Arthropoda; class Arachnida; order Ixodida; family Ixodidae; genus Rhipicephalus; species Rhipicephalus sanguineus. Next base: position 161,622,041 of record NC_051181.1, on the reverse strand, counting down.
TGCACCTTAATATCTATTTTATATAAGTAGAAACACTGCACTTATTTTTTTAATATGTATATTTGTGTTGTAACATATTGTTGTATTCTGCCTCGCAAACAGTGTATGGCTTCTTTGTATTTATAATCATATTTTTCTGTTTCTATTACCACCCGCATCTTTAGCGTCTGTTGATCCTGGGGGTATCGTAAATAAATAAAATAAATCTATCAAGTGAAGCTGGCTCAACAAATGGTGCTGATGGTGCTATACTCGCCGACAACTTTTCTTGGCAATGAAGGGAAGGCTGCAGAGCCGAAATGCGCATGTGCTACCGCTGATGAATATAGTCCCACAATTGCGTCCGTGTTTTCTAAGTGTGAGAATGAAAAAAAAAACATTACTTTATTTTCTACGGGGCGCTGTTTGAAAAGACGGTCAGCGCGCACCAAGGAGATATTTGTATTTGTTTTACTTTATGCAGTGTCATTTCACGCTTTGCGGCTGTGAAAACGGCGCGCCTTTTACGGCACCTCACAGTCCAAATGGCGTCCTTGTCTTCAGATGAGCGCTTGTTATCCTCCAGCTTTTCCGACAACTCGCCGAGGGAGCTTGTGACGAATTTTACTAACAAATGGCTGTCGAAGCCTGTGATGGCTGATCGAATAATCAAATGGCCATCACAGGAGATACGGAAGGTTCACAAACCAAAACTAAATTCAAAACGCGTGCCGAACCGGACTACTTCGCGGAGCAGTACATGTGCAATAGCTCCGCCCCCGTAGCCTTTCCTTCATTGCCAAGAAAAGTTGTCCGCGAGTATAGTCCTTTACTTTTCCAGCATCAGAATAGGTGTTTCAAAGAACTTACCCTCTTTCCAAGCCTGGTTTTGAAGTTGTGGAAGATCAGATGGGGGTAGGCTTCGGACATTGTGCCAATGTTGGGAATGTCGTGCCTCATGACTGTGTTCAATATAGTGAAGTAGGCAGTAGGCCCGTATGGAAGATGGCAGACCACCAGGCCATCTGTAAAAATTACAGGAAAGGGTTACAAGCTCTAGTTTATTATTAATCGGCATATTGGCACTGTGAATCTCAGAAGCCCTTATTAAAATAATCACGGAAGCTTGCCTGGATTGCCTCTAGTCTCGTGAACAACAATGAAGTCTGTGACCTCGTTTGCACGACAGGCTTCAATGAGCTGCTTCATTTCGTAGCCACCACGATTCATCCTCTGAGCATTGGGAAAGATTAGCCGAATTTCCTGCATAGAAGAAAAATCAGTCACTGAGATCCTGCATACAAGTCATAACACATCAGAATAATGCGTGTATGTCTAACTGGAGAATAAATCCCACTTTTCACATTATCAACTGTTAAATTCGGTAATAAAAAACACAACACTTATGTATTTATATAATGCGCAAGTAACTAATTTATTTGAATGCAGTCCACTGAAGTCAGATCCGCCTTTTATCAAACAGAAAGGAGCTGCTGTACGATTTGAAGGTGGCTTAATTTAATTTAATACATACTATTTCTCTCTCTCACACACGCAAATATTTCATTTTCGAGAGCAGTCTTATTCACGAAACAACCGTAGGAACATTGCTAAACACATACACACGTTATAAACAGCAGAACTGTTCACAAGGCGCACCCTTACTCCCGTTTACATCAAAATTAGGTGAAAAAGTGCAATTGCCCTGTTTTGTATGTGCTCGCTAATCACCTTGGCAAACTGCTTTAGCTTGGAACTTGGATCCCGAGAAGTTGTTACAACAATCTTGGGGTCACGCACTCCTGCCCAGCGGTACTCGTCGTCTTCATGACTCACCACTCCTGCGATAAAAAGAAACTTGCACATTCGCATTCGTGAAACACGAAGCTTTACTTGGTTAACAGTGAACATCAACATGCGGATGCAAGGCTCTTGTAACGTGCCAGGACATGTTGTCCTTGCACGGTGACTCCCAAACCTTGCATTAAGTCACTGCAGTGAGCTACACAATGAGCGCGTGTTTTGTTTGTTCACGAGCTTACCTTCCCCTCCAGGATCATCCCAGTCTAAGGCACGCTGCAAGTTCAGAGCTTCCTCGCGTAATTCATAGGGAATCGGACGGTTCTCTGAAAGAAATAACACGAAGGTGAGAAAAACATACGCTTTGCTGTGCACTACGCGACGATTATAGCAGTAGGTAATTAGCACAAACCTTCTAGCGCTTGTTTTAGGCGCTCTTTTTTCTCTTCGATGGTTCTCCTTTTGTCCTCGATTGACTTCCTGTACAAGTATTCTCGCCTTTCGCGAGCAAGCCGCCGCAACTGCAGTGACAGCAACGACAAGACAAGGATCAATCTACACATTTCGGTGCGTATTAAGTTCATGCAATCAAGGTGTGTTATAATAAACATAAGCAAAAATGATGAATGAACTCACCATAGCGCAGTTAAATAAGCGGCACTACTGACACTACCAAGAAGTACAATCTGCGAAAGACGCACATGGAAACCGCGTTAGTTACACTATGGTTACACGCACGCCATACGGATTGACTAAAAGCTTGGCCTGGCTTCGAATGATATGCCATCTTTTGTTAGATTTTGTGATGTGTTGCACTGATTGTTTGCTATTCGCAGCATAAGCAATTTATTTAAACTTATTCAAAAAGTGGCAGTCAGGCAGGTGTACATACTATGAACTTAAACGTGCCCCAGTAAATAAATTGCAGGGGTAAAAGTAGCTATATATATGTATATATATTGTATGAAACTATATGGCTTAAGAGAACTTTTTGTTGGGCAAGTTGGTGAACGTTCATAATTTCTTTTAAGGCGCGAGAGAACACAAACACGCTCTGTCCCGTGTCCTTTCTTGTGTTTGTGTTCTCTCAGCTAGGTTACGATTTCGAAACGTTTTCCCGTGGTTCCCAAGATGGCAGCTGCTGCCCCAGCGGAGAAAGCTGGTCTCAGCTTTAAATTCACAAAAAAAGTCGAGAACAAGATATTAAGCTGTGAAAAAAGTCAAACAGAACGTGAAGCCAATGAAGAAAGGGATTACGTTGTTTCCGTCGACGAAAGTGTGGTGAAAAGGTAACAAAATTGTCCCCTATGTTTACTTGAATGAACAATACTGCCTTCGAGAAAATGCCGTGAAATCTTACAGAAATGAAATTAAGTGTATGTGTAACTCAGGCTAATGTGAATGTTGTCCTCTATAACTTGTAGGCGTTACAATAGAAAGATCGAGTATTTCTCACTTCTTGTCTTCTTCAGTTCGCTACCAAAGGCCGAGAAGAAAGAGCTGGTGATCCCCCTCATAAAGAACAACGTTTGGAGGGTGCCAAAGAACGAGAAATCGGTTACCCAGAAAGATGCTGAAGACATTGATGTGCCTGATGAGGACAAAACGGAGCTCTCCTTGGAGCAGCAAGCGATTAAAGAAATACTTGCAGGTACGTCCTTGTTTCTCCCGGGCTTGACTGGTTGTGAATAATGCACTGTGCTTCACTGAAACAGTAAGTAGTGAGTAATTACATAACCAGAACAGCTTCAAGCCGGGTTGTGCTGCTCGTTTGATTCGATCCTTATTTCGCGCACGTAGTTTTGTGACTATCTCGCACAGATCACCCAGACACGGATGTCGTTAGCAAAAGAGCTGATAGGTTTTATCGCAGTCTCATCTCATTAAAAACATATGAATTAGTTTAAGTGTTACAGTTCGACTGTATAAGTTCCAGCTTTTCAGCAAAATCTGTCCTTAGTCCACAATCACAAAGCCTCATATGGAGGCTGTTCAGAAAATGCAGTTTTATATATAAGGGGACTTATAAAGTACCATTGCATACTGCATAGTGCTTTATGCTGCAATGCATCGTGCATTATTATTTACACATTTGCCAGTATATCGGATGCTAATACAACTTGCTGAATATAAAGAATATTGGGGCTGCAATGCATCCACTGTCTTGTTTTACAAAGATCTTACCCTTTAATGTGATATCTCATGCCTGGTGCGCTTGAAGTATTATTGAATTAAAAACGCATGATTAAGTGTAAAATTGTTTTTGGCTTTCTTCCTATTTACTTTTTATTGCGGCGTGATTGCGGAGGAATGTCATGATGGCTATTGAAAGAACGAGGCACATCATATTAGGTTATGTATTGTTTATCCACTATAGCGGGTTGCACGATGGACAAAAGATTGCACTTATGTGCAGGAGTTTGGCAATAAAAAAATGCTTATAAAAATGACAAACAAGTATCAATAAACTGCTTTAACAATGTGCTTGATTGGGCTGGTTGGTGCTGCATGGTAAACGAAGAATAAAAACAGCGCTAAACACGGGACTAGAAGAGGACACATACACGGCGCTGAACTAACAACCAATCATGGTTGTTAGTTAAACAACCAAATGGTTGTTAGTTCAGCACCGTGTACGTGTCCTCTTCTCGTCCCGTGTTTAGCGCTGTTTTTATTCTTCGTTTACCATAAACTGCTTCTTTTCAGAGGCAGCAAATAGTCGGAACTTGGACAGTAAGGGAACCACCAAAGACATGAGCATACCACTGCTGATGCAGAACAAAGTCCCCGATGGCTACGAGACAGACGACAAAGTAGATGTGTCCCTTCGAGCCGAGGAGTCTACGCTGGAAGACTACGAGAGTGTTCCTATTGAGGAATACGGCTTGGCCATGCTTAGGGGCATGGGGTGGAACCCAGGCAAGCCCATTGGTGCTCGTTGTACTGAGTGAGTTCACGCCACTTGTAGAAATAGTATCTACTGCGAACTTGAAAAATGAAACTACCAGTGAATACACAGGACACGTACACAAGAAAAAGGTGTTAGACACAGACAAATGCTGCTTATTGGAATGTACGTTGCTATGCAAAACATTCCGTGAATTCATATCCTCATCTCCTCCGAGGACAGGTGAAATTAATATCGCATTTTAGCGAGTAGGTAAAATGTGATATTAATTTCACATGTCGTGGGAGGAGATGAGGATGCACATACATGAAATGTTTTGTTCAGCAATGTACATTCTGAAGAAGCACAGTTGAAAGTGTGGCATTAGTTCGTGTCGAATGCCTTTTTCTTGTGTACATGTGATATACATTTATATAATTATCAACTGAATGAGAACCAAACAATAAACAAAGAATGCGAAATAGACAACTAACAGCTGTGTGCCTATCAGTATATTCTAAAGGAACAAACTTAGCACGAATGTTTGTATAAATACGAAACCATAAATTTCAGAACTGCAGAAGTAAAACAAGTGCTCATTGTTAGCTAAGTATGCCAAGTACTGCACTGATCTTTTGTCTGAAGGTTACGTGCTTGTTATCACTACCTGGTAGCTTGAAGGAACTGATTTTCATTGTAGTGGCAAGGTTGTCTTGTGTCCACTTTATAGATGGGCATTTTGTGTGCAAGTTTCTTACGAACCAAAATGCATTTGATCTCTGCAGGGTAGCAAAACCCATAGAAGCTGTCTTGAGACCAAAGGGGTTGGGTCTTGGGGCTGACAGCAAGATGGCTAAGCCTCCTCCTCTTGTGGCGAAGGAAGATGGGGACCTCGTCCTCAGAACAGGGGCCTATATTCGTATCGAGCAAGGCCCACATAAAGATCTCTATGGCCAGGTAACTGTTGTGTTGTCATGACGATCTCACCTTTTTCTGAGGTCAAAGCCTTAAGTGCATCATCAGATACTGACCTTGAAAACATGGCACGGTGTACAGAAACCCATGTGACTTTAGAGAGCTTAATGAAGATCAGATGAAAATCGGCTTTTGGAGCCAGAATCAAGCACAGGTCTCCTGCATGGCTATCGAGTATTCTACCACAGAGGCAGTGCTTGAAACCACATTTGAAAAAGACCCCATGCAGCTGTCATGTTAGGCAAGGAGACACAGTAACAGATGTAATATTGCGTGGCAGTAGCGTGGAATCTCACCAGTTGTCACACCATGCACTGAAAGTGGTTATTTTGAGTATGTGGCTGTAACTTTGTTTTGGCAATCTTTTCAGTGGTACAGCTGATTTTTCTTAATTGTTTTTCCTTCTCATTTTTTTAGGTGGAAGGCCTGGATGATGAGAATGCACGTGTCATTGTAAAGCTGGCTTTAGGTGGGAAAACAGTGACTGTCAGTGAGCTCTTTGTCAGCCTTGTCAGTAAAAAGGATTACCAGAAGTATGGAAAGCTGCTGAGTAAGTGAAAGTTTAATTCAGTTGGTAAAACAGTCGTTTGCTGTTGCTTGTTGCAGAGACACAAATTGCAGAGCTCGTATGTGGTGCTGCTTCCTCGTGTGTTACAGTGTGGTCTTGTGGTATTTTCATAATTTGCAGGCTTTCTTTTTCACCCGGAAATATATCGGAACTCAATTATTACGTTGATGAAAATAACTCAGTTAAATATCTTTTAAATATGCCTACACAGTTCTCCATAACCCTTTTTAATTAGGGGAATACTTCTCTTGTTACAACATTTATTAAGTTAGCTAATTAAATATCATTAACAAAAATATACTGGCAGCTACTTAAGTGTACTGAGTACAATATATACTCTACTAGGTATTTTTTGCATAGTGCAGTTCCTATTTTTAAAAAATCTTGGTGCTAGATAGATGGGATGCCCTGAATATGGCATGCATTCTCAAGTTATGAATGGTAGCGTTTTTATTAGGCTTGTGCGAATAGTAAATTTTAGGTTCGAAGCGAATAGTGATTTTGGTCGAATAATTTCGAATCGAATTCGAATAGTATATATCACATATTATAAAGAAAAATGAGCATATTTGTCATGACCCAACCAACCTGCGCAACGTTTTTTTTATATTGTAATAAGGCAAGTGCAAATGTCATTCTTTTTGGTTCAAAGTAAGTGGAAGCAACTTTGAATAGTAGCAGGATTTGACTTTCGGTAGAATGCAAATGATAACCCGTAAAATATGTTACCTTTTAAAATTTACTATACTTGGAGCATACAAGCCGGTATAGCAAGTTTTTGAACTTAGAAAATGATGGATCGATGTGAGGCTAATATGTTCATTTAACCTTCAAGAGGGGCTTCGCGCCAGTGCGGATTTTTCCTGGAAAGGTGTATTCACGGTATAGCACCCCTCCACTGCAGTGAAACCACCTTTACAGGAGATTACAAACGGACAGTGCGGATTTTTCCTGGAAAGGTGTATTCACGGTACAGCACCTCTACACTGCAGTGAAACCACCTTTACAGGGGAGTTATAAGCGGACTAATATACACCTATTCGTTCATTTCGAATACTTCGAAATTTTCAATAATTTAAATTCGAATCGAAGCGAATTCGAATACTGTATTATTCGTTCGAATATTCGAAGTGCTCGAATATTCGCACAAGCCTAGTTTTTATGCCTTGAAAAGGAAAGTTTGTCCTGTACTTGTGAACAACCTTGTGTTAAGTTGAACAGAAAGGCAAAGCACAATTAAGTGTGTTAGTTCGACCTGGAAAAGCTCGAACAGTGCATGCTGTGCTCATGGACGAGCTGCACTGATTAAATACATGTGAATACTACCATAGTCAGTGTTGTATGTATTCTCATAATATATACTAAACCCCGTAACTAAGATTATGATAATAACAAAGAAACAGAAGAAGCTAAATACAGCTCAACGTGCACGCTAGGGATGCTAACCCATTGAGGGTCAATGACGTAAAAATGTATGGCTCTGTAAGCAATTCCCAAATAGTCGATGCCATACATTTATGGCGCAATCCGTATGTTTGAAAAGTGTGCCAGTTTTCCCACTTCTTTTTTTGCCAGGCAAATGCTGTTTCCCTGCGGGGATGCAGCAAATTTTTTTCTAGCGCCATTGACCTTGATTTTCATTCCAAGGTTTGATTAGGCTTGTGTGTCAGCTATCACTTGTACATCCAAGCTTGTGCAAGCGCATGGCGGTAGGCATGGTTTTTTCTCGTAGGTAGTTTTTGTTTGTTGCATTTATTGCGTTTAAAAAATGACATCCATCTAGTTTCTAACATCTCAAAGGTTGACCACATTATACTAGCTCGGTTATTGCCCGTAGGGATGCGGTTTTAGCTGTTTACAGGTAAGTGCTGTATATACAAACAGTGCTACCATGTCGGCGCATTTTCTTTTTTGAGAATCGCGAAAATTCATTGCCTCTTGTTGGCAATAAGAAGAATTACTGGAAGTTTCTCACTCGTAGGTTTTCTTTATGGGTGCTCAGGCATAGTTTTCTTGAATGCGCTCACATACACAGTGCTGTGGGCATGTGCACCAGTTTTCCTACTGCAAGTGAGCCCAGCGTCGATTCCTTGGATTCAGACCACTGCCCATATGCCAAATCAAAATCAGATTGACTGGATGTCAGATGTCGATTCAAGGAATTACTAACCAGTTCTAAAGCCTGTGAAACATTTATTTGAATGAACAAACCTTTTTATTATTAGTGTGAGCCTCATACTCATCTTTATTTTTATTTTCGTGAATAAGCAATGCATATATACTTATGAAAAACGTGTCCTGGAAAACATCAATATACTTTCATGTGTGGAATTTATGTTTAACCCGCTGTGAGGCACTATTTTAAATTTAGATCTTTTTCTTAGAATCTGCAGAAAAACATTTATAGGATGACTTAAAGGAGTACTGACACGAATTTTAAATATTTTCGGGTTGTCGCTTTAAATAAAAACACGTGTGTCGAGAACTCTAAAAAAAAGTGTCGTAGTGCTCGGGAACGCATTGAATATATTTTAATACCACTAGCTTAAAAAATTGGCCGTGTATCTGCGTGCTTCACTGCAAATGTCGTCTAAAGACGATAGAAGAGGCGCTGCGTGAGATACGGACGCCATCTGGCAATACGTCGGGAAACATGAGTGCTGTGTTGCGGGCTGGTAGTCCCGGCGCAGCGGCAGGCGAAGACCGGCGGTGACCAACGCGACCGGTGGGGACGCCGGCCAGCCCGAACACGCTGTTTGGCGCGATGCGCTGAAGGAGAAGAAACGTCCGCACTCAACGAGTACTCTCCACAAACTCTCTTATTTACACGTCGCCTGGGTAAAACAGGAATGCCAGAGCGGCGCCCCCTGTCATTCGTACAATGCAATACTGAACTGAAACCGAAACACAACATGAGCTTGTGCAGGGGGCACGGAGGAAGACAAGTTGCAGCGCAGTCACATTTTCAGCGCACCTTAAGAAACTAGCGTTGTAGCATGGTAGGGCGAGTAGGGCCAGAAGGACCGTCACGACGAAAACCTGCCTCCTCAGTCGTATTCGCCTGGAACGTTGGTGTGGCTTCGCGTTCCCTCCTCCGCTCCTGGCCTTTCCACAAAGCTACTGCCTAAGTACGAAGGCCCCTACCACGTCCTATGTCAAGCATGCCCAGTTAACTATATTATTGAGCCTGTTCAATCATCTACGGACCGCCGTCGTCGCGGCCGCGAGACTGTTCACGTCTATCGACTGAAGCCGCATTTGACCCACCAGTTGTACCTGTTCCTTAGGTAGCCAGGATGGCTCCTTTTCCGCGGGGGAGTGATTTGTAACATGGTAGGGCGTAGACAAGAACGCCTGCGAAAGAAGACGAAGACGGTTGTTGTTGGCGCTCGCGCTTGCTCGGCTTGGACCGCTGATCGCTTCAGCTGTGGCAATCTTTTAATAAACGCGTTACTGTCTCAACGTTAAACGCATACCATGAAGGTCTTTAAAATTGCGTATCTATGTATTTTCTATTAAAGGAACACACCACCTAATACTTACCTAATGATGTTACGCCTCAGATATGCGTAATATTTACTTTTTGATCGACAACGTTCACAAGTATGAACAGCCGTACCAGTTAAAGATGGGTGGGCGGTAAGCAAGTGGTTCAACTTTGGCCGGTTGGCTGAATCGGGTGACGTGCCGACAAACAGAAAGACAGACAGACAGAAAGACAGACCAAAATTTCTGCGTTTAAGTTCCCCAAGAAAGACTATCGTCTTTAAAAACAGCCGTTTCGGTTTCGGTACCGAGGGGGTGGCTTCGTACTGACGTGTCAACACAAGTCTGATATCACGGAAGACTGCAACTCGCGACATACTAGCAACGTTGCACGTGGTTCACGTAAATAACGGCAAGTGAACTGTCGTCCAGAGACTCTGACAGCGATTTCTGTGATTAAAGCTGCATGCAGGACACAGGTTTCACAAACCCAGTGAACTGTGTTGCCTTGTCGTGATAATGTCCATTGCGGTGAGGCTGGTTTGCAGATGCTGGTCGACGAAAACTTTAAAATCAAAGTAAAATATTTTATACGTGTTGCCTGGCTCCGGTGTGTGGAGAGCGTCGATAGCGCACACCATGGAAACAAAAAATGCTCCTTTTGGTATGCCTCAAAATCATGTCACTACTCCTTTAAGAAAATGTTTGACACTATTTTCAAGAAAGTCTGCAGAATAGATTCTCAGAGAAATGTGGTACATATAGTATGTACCACTGTCTTTATAGGAGGGCATGAAATGTGGTACTTATGTGTACCACTGTTCTCAGGCGGTATCAACTGAAAAACAAAAATTTTGAGCAGGATTATTATTTGCATATTTAATGGGTCTGTTTACTTTTAGAATTGTTTAAAGCATTCAGTGCATAGCAGAACTTGGTATTTGCTGCACAGATAGCTACTGTGCGTTTATGCCTAGCGTACGCGAAGGTGACCTGCTACAGGTATACTTCAGCCAACGCGATTATAGTAATTAGTTGCGCCTAAAGTGGACTGCGATTGCCATCGCTTATGCAAATAAAACCTGCACTACAATAAAAATGAAAATACTACATATGTGCAACTGTACCAATGCGATAGCTGTCCTGTTAGGGTTGACACCACCGGCCGAAATCAAGCCAGAGAATGGTTCATTGAAAAAAAAACTGAATAATGAGGGCAGCGAAAATTTCTGTCTGTGTTGCAAGTGAAGTGAGTCACTAGGTTCTGTATAGTAAATGGATAAAATGGGACACTTCACAGACACGTTGAAGCAGTGTTTTCAATGCCCTCATTTAGGCCACTGCAGCGGATAGCCAGCAGCGTGCGGTAGCGAATATAAGTACCTTGGAGTGACGATAACAAAGAACTTAAGTTGGAATATGCATGTATCTAACATCTGCACATCCGCCTTCCGTAAATTATGCTTTCTTAGGTACAAACTTCGTTCTGTCCCGCCATCAGTAAAGTTGTTAGCTTAAAATACCATTATTAGACCTACTCTCGAGTATGCATGCATTATTTGGGACCCTCACACTAAAAAAAATATTCATGCTATTGAAATAATTCAGCGCAAGTGTATCCGGTTTATCTTCTCCAAGTACCGCATGACAGACTCCCCGACAGCTATCATGCAAGAAAATAATATACAAGAACTTCAGCTTCGTAGAAAAATCTTGAGACTAAAGTTTCTTTTTCATTTAAAAAACAAACATTTTGCGCTACAGGCATCCTCGTTCATCCAACCTCTGACGTCAAGACTGACTAGAAATCGCCATGTTGAATCAATAACTTCATTTCAAACTCGTACTAACGCATTTAAATTCTCGTTTTTTCCTCGAACCATTACAGACTGGAATGCTTTGCCGTTTGAGTCACTACAAAACATACACTCATTCGACTCAATTACATCATAACGAAAACCGCTTTCCTTTCTCGGTCCCTGATTTTAGAAGTTTTTGAGATCCCAATCGCTTACATGCATGTGTTGGCGTAGTAGTACCCTTAGTGCTGTGCCAAGTGGTATGTGCATGCATGTACGCATAGGTCTCTACAGTTATGTATGTTCGTATACTTATACTAATTTTGAATTGCTATTGAATCACGCGCTCAAAATACTGTTGATTATGAATTGTTATATGTACGCGGGTATGTAAGTGCATATTATTAATTGTGTGTGCATGCATGTACTTTTACTACTTGTTCTGATTATGAATTGCAATTTTGCCGTTTGTAAAGTGCTTGTGATTCACTCTTGATACCACTCCTACATGGGCTCAGTTTTGAGCCTGCAGTATCCTGTAAATAAAAATAAATAAATAGTAATCAAGGCACATGCAAACTTAAATTTGCTGCCCGTGGCACATGTCGTAGCAAAGTGAAAACTCAAAATAGCCTTCTTCAATACTTTGGTAGATGGTACCACCTGTAAGAACGGTGCCAATTCGGACCGTTTTTTTATCATAAGTGTTTGAATTGCAGTGAATAAGTGGTACGCATTTGTACCACTGTCCTACAAAAGTATAAGCTATCACTTTTCATGCGTAATAGCCATGTCAAACAGCCATGTACCCTCTAAAGCTTTACGCATTACTGTCCTTGTCTGTCGATAGACAAAGAAAAATATGATGACTACAAGAGGAAGCATGAAGCACAGGAAGAGGAAGTGGCCGAAAAGAGACGAGACGAGCGTGAGAGGCACACATCGCACAAGAGGTCCAGAGTTGAAAAAGAACGGGAATCATCCAAGTCGGCTGAAAGGCGAGAACGATCCAGGTCAGTAGCAGGATCCCTCAGCCTGTATGACTGGTACAAAAGATAAGATGAGGGTTGGGGACTGCGAGTATTAAGAGGGATTTATTGTGATACATAGTCAAGGCGAATAGTACTATCTCGAACATCACAATAAGCGAAGGTGATTGCAAACTGTTCTGCATTCTGCAATGGTTACCAACGTGTGAAACTGTCGGCATGCAACTGAAGTGATTGGAGGTAGTAGAGTGAACTTCTGTTAATTTGACATTTATGGTGCCACTTCTAATTATTAGAGTAGGTGTATAAAAAGGAGAAAAATGCTGAAACAAGCCACTGCTTCATTTGGTAAATACTTTACGTGGTCCTAGTGCACCAAAAATGTCTAATGAACACACAGTTATTCAAGTTTCATAGCAGAATGCAGTGTGCACTTAAATCTAACATGCACTTGATTTGAGAACACAGAGACACAACTGCAAGAAAATGTGCAATGTATCCGATCCTGGTAATCAGAAATAAGATAAAACCTGCAGAGTTTGCCTCCAGAAACAAACATTTATTTACATGTGACATTATTTTCGTCAATCTACAATAACTTTTGTTCAAATGTGTTTAGAACATCAATTCCTGCTTTCCTGTGTACAGTTTTTCTTCCAAATTATTATGATATCCTAATTTAATGCTTCGTAACTCTCTCAATTTAGGAAAATAATTGCATATTTCAAATCAACACACAAATATACACGAACTCAGCAAGTTTAATCAATATCGATCAAGAATTTAAAGCTAATTTTAAAGACCCATGTCTCCCCACTAGTGTGGAGTCAAGTGCACGTGTGCTGAGCAGTTAAGTTCAGTTTATTCAAAAATTGTGTAAGAAATGAGGGAATAAAACCCGCTTACTGGTGGCTGAATTATTCAAGCATGCGACTTATTCTTGTGCTAATTATTATTTCCTTTATCTCAATAGGTCACCCAAGCGGAAAGAGCAGTTCTGGCTTCGGCCACAGATCAGAGTCCGCTTCATTGACCGCAAGTACAGGAATGGGAAGTACTACAACACAAAAGTTAGTGGCAATCTTCAATTTGCCTTTTTTAAATTTATTTTTCTGGACCACATTTTTATGTTTTAAAAAGTGTTCAAATGGAATGACCCATTCCCAATTTTTGTCTTTCCTTTAGGACATCAGAATGTAATAAATTACCTTTTATTTCTTCGAAGTCAGTCTACATTAGTAATGTTGATTTAATAGTAGAGCTGTGCGAATAGCAAAATTTTGGGTGCGAAGCGAATTCGAATAATAAAGATTGAGTGCGAATCGAATCGAATAATTTCGAATAATTTTCGAATATTTCTCAAACATTTTTCGAATAATTCGAAGTGAAATTACAGAAAAAGTTGCAGAAAATTCCTAAGTATGTTCTTGTGAGATAGCAACATGAAAGTGTTTCTTTTCGCTAGGTTGATGAAGTGCTGGTGGGGTCATATTTCATAGTTGTCTTTCTTATCAAGAATGAGGCAATGTAGAGGCCGAATTGTATTTATGTACATGATTTGGTGCAACCAGAGTGTTGCCGACAACACTTTACACGTGATAGGCAGAGATGCCATTTCCTCAGCCTCTCCTTCTCTTTCAAATTCTGTGGAAGGCCAACTGATGTGGCAGACAAGGGTGTGCTCCCTTCAAGTCCAGAGTTCCAAATCTGCCTCGTAGACGTCGATATATAAGAACATCTGAAATTTTGGATGCTAAAAAGCTTCGGCGTCCGATTTTTCGGACTTCCTGCCCAAATTTCAGGTCCAAAACAGCATTAATTGAGCCCCCAACTCTGCCACATCTTTCATCTCCATATTGGAACCAGCGTTTTCTTGAGTTAATACATTTGCGACCGTAGCGAAGCTTGAAAGGCAGCTTTGCCGCAATACGGGGGTGTGATGAAGTGAAGCATATTGAAAATCTAGGGACCACTTCCAAACGGACGTTGACTGTCTCTTGGCTAAGTTCGACCGTAACGGAGCTTGAAAGGCAGCTTTGCCGCAATACGAGAGTGTAATGAGGTGAAGCATATTGAAAATCTGAAGGGGTCACTTTCAACCGGACGTTGACTGCATTTGTCTTTGGGAAGTTCGAATAGTTCGAATAGTAAAATTTCAGTGCGAATCGAATCGAAAACACTATTCGAAAAATATTCGAAATTTCGAATATTCGCACACCCCTATTTAATAGGTGTAGAGTAAGTAGAGGTTAATGTTGCCTTTATGGAACTAATTTCAAAGCAACAGTGCAGATGACATTATATTGAGAACAAAGGAAAGATGATAACTTCTAAGGGCTCATTTCTCAGACACAATATTAATGAGAACTAACACACAATAATGCCAAAGAAAGTATAGGGGGTGTTGTTCGTTGTGATTAGGATAAAGTGTGAAGCAATTAAAGTGGACAAAAAGATAACTTGCCGCCGGCAGGGACCGAACCTGTGACCTTCGAACATTCCTCTATATTGAGAACAAGTATTTCGTGCTATTTTTGCACATCTCTTTCACTTTTGTGCAGATAATGGCCTGCAAATGGGGCTGAGTTAAATGAGGCTGAGTTTCACATTAAAAGGCCAGTAAACAGGCTCCGACTTTTTCTTTACACCCCCCAAACAAGCTCGCCAATTCGTACAGTAGACCGCGGCGATCACATTTTCTGAATATTACACCACTGCGCAACGCGCAGACCCCCCATATCAAAAACAATTCCCACGCCTCTTTCCTTCGCCTGACCAATCCCCTTGTATGCGCAGTGACGCAAACTTGCCCATGGGCAACTTGATGTACCACTGACCTCGTCGATTGGTCTAAACCAGGTCTCAACAAACAGTTGGCAAGTTAATGACAGTTCCTGTTCCCACCCACAGCTTCAAAACTGCACCTTGTTTCTTGGCCCTGCGGTGATGCAGTTTCGGCCATGCAGTTGTTGGGTTGTCACGCGTATATTCCTCTAGCACTTCCACGTACTTCGCCTTCGACATGAGCAACACATGGAGGAAGCGTTGTTCAGTTGTTGGCTGCAAATCGAGCGGAAAGAGGGGGAATCTGGTAGCTCGTACGGGTTTCAGTTGCTTGGTTTTCCTATTGCACGCGCGAAAAGTGGGGTTCTCCATGCTTTTTTCTCGTGCCGCTTCGTCGTCTTGGAAAGCAAGCACGCATTCCTGCTGCATTGTGAACTGTCACAAAATTTTAAAATACTGAAGAGCCAAAAACTGCCCGTCAAGTTACGGAGCATGTGCAACAATGTAAGCAATAAACAACCAGGAGCCGCAGCAAGTGCATTGCTACTGATCGAGCTCGCCGATGACATCAACTGCTGACGTTGTGCACGCTGCTGAAGTGGGCGGAGTCACGACGACGGGCTACGCCTTCCCCTCCCTGTGGCAAGGAAGGGTGGCGAGGCCGCACGAAAATTTGGAACTAGCTGAAACAGATGTTCTAACCCCTGTGATTTCCTTATTAGAGCACGTACTCGCAAAATTCTTGCGGCAGCATGTTCACATAGCAAAAGTGCGCATATCTCTCTTCATTACAATTTTTGGACCTTGGGGTTGTTTACTGGCCTTTCAAAGAACCGAAGATGGTGAATATGTATCATAGTCCGATGCTACAACGTGCCTCATGATGAAATAATGGTTTTGGCTCCAGAATTTAAATAATTTCATAGTTTCTCCCAAATTAAATTCTGGGGAAACTCCAGAATTTAATTCATTTTTAATTGCAAGCTTGCCTGGATGCTACGTGGTGATGCTCCCCACACATTTATCATTTAAGCTTCTTTATGGCTTACCAAGCTTACATGCTCGTGATAAGACTGACTGCCTGCTGGCCTCGTAATAATTTAGCAGTCTTAGCTTAATGTTTCACCACTGCCTTTCTAGCATTTGTTATGTCGCAGCTGGTGGACATGCGTGCTGACACATTTTTCTTTCAGATGACGATAGAAGATGTCACCTCAAGGACTACGTGTATGTGTAACACAGAAGATGGCAAGATCTTGGAAGGTAAAGTTGTCCTGATAAAAATATTGGAGCATTTTTTGTCTTGTACCTGCAGTTGTCATGTACCTGATGTTTTGTTTCAGGACTACTATATCTTGTAGCAATCCATTTCATTTCCCATTCTTCTTACCCTTCGGCATTGGCTCACAGCTGTTGATGTCATTTTATTTTCTTAAATACTATCCAGTGAGAAGGGGTATTACCTTAGGTTTCTAAGCTTGGTCACTTGTTCTTGTCAATAACACAAAAGAACAATGAAAAATAATTATTGTCATTAAATGCAAAATAGAGCCACTGGAAAAATGTTCATTTATGTCAGTGCATTTTTAGTTTGAGTTTTGTAATGTTGATATACCACCGGTATATGGAAAGGACGTTTTCATGCTCTGATTTTTAAACGATGTTTTAAGCTAATATGTTGTCGTTTCGTAAAAACTAATCTTAATCTTAAGTGTAGAAAGAACATCAACTCTGAAGTCATTGGAAACATGCAAGTATGCATGCTAAGCAGAGTAAAGTCATGAAGGGTCGAAACTTGGGCGTGTTGGTAGGTCATAATAAATGTAATAATAATAATATCTGGGGTTTAACGTCCCAAAACCACGACATGATTATGAGAGACACTGTAGTGGAGGGCTCCGGAAATTTCGACCACCTGGGGTTCTTTAACGTGCACCTAAATCTAAGTACACGGGCCTCCGACATTTTCGCCTCCATCGAAAATGCAGCCGCCGCGGCCGGGATTCGATCCCGCGACCTTCGGGTCAGCAGTCGAGCACCATAACCACTAGACCACCGTGGTGGGGTTCATAATAAACGTAAGAACAGTGCAAGAGACAAAGACTAGCGAATAAGAACACACACAGCACTGGCTGTCAACAGCATTTAATAGCAAAGCAAAGACCATATATAAATGTATATGGTATGGTGTAATAGTATATATAACTTCACCTTCTTCTGTGCATGCCTCAATACCACACATATGTGGTCTTCGTTTGGCTCTTAAATGCTGTTGGTTGTCAGCACTGGGTGTGAGTCTTCTTCTTCACTAGTCCTTGTTTCTTGTGCTGTTCTTACATTTATTACTGAGAGTAGAGCAAAGGAGCCACAGCGCGAACACACACCCACAAGAGACGACACGGACTCACAAGCGCTGACTGACAATTGGATTTAATGGCAGAATGACACACCTTATATATGCCAGAGTGAAGCATGGAAAAGAAAAAAAGAGGGATGAATAACAAAGTTTAACTTTGTTAGCACAGCGTTAATAACGCAAAACAGCCAACCAAGGAAAAACCACTAGAAAACGTGACCTAAGACCCGACAGCTGCATCCAGAAGATAAAACTCAGAATCATTGGTCGGAACAGAACGAAAACCGAAAATGAAAAACAAAAAAAATGATATTTTTTGACTGGAACGAAAACGTAACCAAAACTTTATCTATTATTTCGTTCTGGAGTGAAACCAAAATTTTTTCAATCGTTTTTCCGTTCACGAGAAAACTTCGCAATCTGGAACAGCTGAGCTCATGCAATGTGAGCATATCTCAGGGTACAGTATTAGCGCGTACCTCAGGCAGGAATTCCAAAGCAAGATATGTTGAAATTGTGTGGAAAACAAAAACAGTGACCACCAGGGATGTTTATATTAACACAAGTGGACTTTCGTGCACCTGTCACGCAGGCCAAAGTGGAGAGGGCATTGTCGGCGCTGAAGCTTGTTACAGCGAAAGCTGTTATGAGATCACAAAAGCTGATTTCTGCGCCATAGTTGTCCACCACCGCCGGTGTCCGTGACCGCTATCGCATGAAAAAAGATCAAATGAAATGAGAGACACATTTCTAGGATCAGATGGGATTTTAACCCGCGCCCTCTGCGTGACAGTCGGGTCTTCCACCACAGTGCCACGCTGGTGCTTGTAACTCCTTCGCAAAAATACTCTATACAGGCGTCATGTCGCGCAAGGAATCATGTTAACATATGTAATACAGTCGACGTCCGATTTCCCGGACCCTCAAGGGACCGCGAAAACGTCCGGAAAATCGGGCAGTCCGGAAAAACGAATGCACGTGAAAACGCACATTTTTGGTAGGTATTTTTCGCTGACGGAGAGGGTCACAGCCGGAGTACAAGATTCCCATAGCAATTCAGCCAATGCATTGTTTAGGTGGCTCTGAAAAGAGCCGTTTATAAAAAAAAAAAATACGACGTGGCCGGCACTACCTCATAGGTAAGCACTTGGGCGCAAAGAAGTCGCTTATTTTCTTTTGCACGGTCCACTTGCCCGCGATTATGTCTGCCTCAATTTCAGTCAACGTCATGTTGCGCTGTACACCAATGACAGTGTCATCAGTGCTCGCGTCAGCTCCGTGTTCGTTGGCTGTGTAGGAGCTGGCTCTTCGTTCTCGGTGTCGGCATCGGAATCCTCCGTAACTTGATGAATGATTTCGTCATCGGTCAACTCCGCACATAGCTCGAGGTCTTTGTCAGCGTCGGCGAAGCCCTCAAGGGTTATCTCGGCTGGAATCAACACGCCGCCAGCGCGCAGATCGTCGAAGGCAACGTCCGCGGATGGCAGTTCGTCATCGTGAGCCTACGAGGTGGCTTTGTGCGCTTCGAAGGCGCGGACAAAGACGAAGGAGCAGTCGGTGCCATTGCTGTAAACGGCGAATCCGCTCGACGAAAAGCGCAGCACGAAACAGCTAGGAACTCGGTGGATGCTGAAGGTCGGGAAACGTGATCACTGAAGGTAGCGCGCAGCAGCAAACGATCAACCACAGACACGACCGCGGAGCTGGCACAGCTGACGAAACAACACGTGAACGAACACAGTGAGGTTTGGCTTGGCTAAGCTACGGCTGGCAACGGATTGACACGTGCGGTTTCGAGGTTACGGACGGCAGCCGCGGCGCGGTGCGGCATTGCTGCTGATGCACGGGTTCAAGGATATGAAAATGAAAACAATCAAAATGGCGGCGTCGGTGGTGACTTTGGGTTGGCGGTTAACAGTAAAAAGTCCGGGAAATCGGATGGCGAAGGCTATAAGCGTCCGGAATTTCGGACTTTTTAATACATTGACTCTACGGGGAACTTGACGGTGCCACAGATGAGTCCGGGAAATCAGGCATGTCCGGAATTTCAGGCGTCCGGGAAATCGGACGTCGACTGTATAGCGTGGCAGAAGAGTAAAATAACAATCAGTCATCACACAATGCTAATTGCGCAAAGAGTGCGTGGTTTAATGCTTCCCACCAGTGTTGCAGAGTTGCCACTCCAGAATTGGAATGACTCTGGAATCATTCCACATTTTTGCCACCTTCAAATGGAATGTGAATGGAATGGGGACAAGGCTTGGAGGAATGGAATGGGAATGGAAATAAGTGCCTTTTGCACGGAATGAAATGGGAATGAAATTACGCGTTTTTCCAAAATAGAGCATGTTTTCGTAAGTAAGTCAGAGCCTCGAATTTACAATAGAGCGGTATTTTTAAAATGGCTTGGCTGATTTCAAGCACGGTACATTTATAAGCAATGCGCCTACTACAAACCGAGGCATAAGTTATTGTACAAACAAATGCATTATCCCAGCAGATACTGAAGGGAGAAACGAATTACCCCTGCACGTTGGTTCCCATTGATACCCCCACACAAAAGTGGCGAATACTCTGTGCACAGCCTGATCTTTATCTCACGAGCAGTTTAGTACCTGACACACATAAATACTAGAGCTGTGCGAATATCAAAATTCTGGGTGCGAAGCGAATTCGAATAATAAAGATTGAGTGCGAATCGAATCGAATAATTTCGAATAATTTTCGAATATTTCTCAAACATTTTTTCGAATAATTCGAAGTGAAATTACAGAAAAAGTTGCAGAGAATCCCTAAGTATGTTCTTGTGAGATAGCAACGTGAAAGTGTTTCTTTTCGCTAGGTTGATGAAGCGCTGGCGGGGTGGTGTTTCATAGTTTTCTTATCAACAATGAGGCAATGTAGAGGCCGAATTGTACTTATGTACAGGATTTTGCGCAACCAAAGTGTTGCCGACAACACTTTACACGTGATAGGCAAAGATGCCATTTCCTCAGCCTCTCCTCCTCTTTCAACTTCTGTGGAAGCCCAACTGATGTGGTGGACAAGGGTGTGCTCCCTTCAAGTCCGGAGTTCCAAATCTGCCTCGTAGACGTCAATATATAAGAACATCTGAAATTTTGGATGCTAAAAAGCTTCGGCGTCCGATTTTTTGGACATCCTGCCCAAATTTCAGGTCCAAAACAGCATTAATTGAGCCCCCAACTCTGCCACATCTTTCATCTCCATATTGGAACCAGCGTTTTCTTGAGTTAATACATTTGCGACCGTGGCGGAGCTTGAAAGACAGCTTTGCCGCAATACGGGGGTGTGATGAGGTGAAGCATATTGAGAATCTAGGAACCACTTCCAAACGGACGTTGACTGTCTCTTGGCTAAGTTCGACCGTAACGGACCTTGAAAGGCAGCTTTGCCGCAATACGGGGGTGTGAGGAGGTGAAGCATATTGAAAATCTAGGGACCACTTCCAATCAGACGTTGACTGTCTCTTGGCTAAGTTCGACCGTAACGGAGCTTGAAAGGCAGCTTTGCCGCAATACGAGAGTGTAATGAGGTGAAGCATATTGAAAATCTGAAGGGGTCACTTTCAACCGGACGTTGACTGCATTTGTCTTTGGGAAGTTCGAATAGTTCGAATAGTAAAATTTCAGTGCGAATCGAATCGAATAGCAAACACTATTCGAAAAATATTCGAAATTTCGAATATTCGCACACCCCTAATAAATACCCTTTGAGACAAGGAAGACATTGCATACCTGAGCGCAGGCGAACACAAAGTTCTCCTCACCTCATCCATGCTTGCGAGACGCGCTTGACATGCGTGAGTGCTGATGAGCAGTGCGGCCCAGTGTTCCATAGTATTCGATGCAAAGGCACAAGGTGCCCGAGCGGTGCACTGTTCCAACTAATATCAGCAGATCTATAGGCTTTTGTTCCCCATTAACCAAATCTTAGTTTTCTCCATATTCACGACCGCTCCAGACACGTGGTAAAACTGGTTAGTCTTCTTGAATACTACTTTTTTCAGCCTAAAAGTACGCTGTCGTCATTTTAGCATTAACAGATTTAAGCTTAAACAATATTAAACATCACCATTCATTCAAACATGCTGACCTGGCAAATACCATACGTAGCAGGAGAACTGGCCCAATGGGAATTAGTAGGGTGGTTGTACTGCACGAGATATGTCACCAAGCTACTATCCCTCGACCTTGGTAACATGTTTTGCATACTTTTGCAGTTCTTAAAGCATCTGATGACGTCAGCTTTATGGGGCGTTCATTCTTAACTCGATAAAACTATAAGATGCCTTTCCTACATTGAGGAATTACAGGAGTGGAATGGAACTGCCCGGCCACTCCCGGAGTGGGAATAGGCTGTTTTCATTTCGAAGAATTGAAAGGAATGGAATTGCGGCAAGTTCTAACTCTCCGGAGTGGAATTGGAATGGAATGACGGCGCCCATTCCGCAACACTGCTTCCCACCCACTGCAAAGTGCTGAGCCATAATTCTTCATCATCATCAGCCACAGCACAAAGTGCACATAATGCCTTACAGATGTGTAGCGGGTACCACGATTCTCTGAAAAATGACGAAAAATAACATAATGGGAACTTCGCTACTTCGGAACAATTATGTTGATTTATGGCGTAGTGGGTACCTTGCATGTGCACTTGTATTAGTGGCCGCAAGAGGCTCTACAACGGGCTCTGCAATGTCCGCTCTGCCAGCTTTCGCTGTGACTGTGCTGCGCGTTCCAGGCAGGCCTGGCGATCTTTTTTATCAGGACCGCGGTCTCGCAGATCAGAGAGTACACTCAATGACGTGCTGCTTCTGAGATCGTGCTCACTCCCTTGACACAAAGCACTGAGCCCACAAAAAAAAAAATCGTAATTGACTTTTGAGAAAACAAGTACTATGACTTTGAAGGGTATACTGGTTTGTGCTAGTTGGTAGGAATTCGTGGTACAGTTACTTCCGCTCCTCTGAAGAACGTGGGAAGAACGGGTTTTAACCCTTGTCCCACTTTCTTAAGAGGAGGGCAGGTAACTACATCACAAGTCCAATGTTTTTTTTTTGTGTGCGACTACCTTAACTTCAAATTTTTGCTTACAGCAAAACCGTTACAAACCCTTACGGAACATTTTTTTTTTTCGTTCCGGAACAGAAACAGAACGGAACTTTTTGCGGTGGAACGAAACTAAAACCGAAACGAAAAACATTTCGTTCCGACACCCTGCTCAGAATCAAAGAGGGGAAGAGATGGAGCACTTATTATCAACTTTCTTAATGTGATAGGCTTCTAAACTGATATGTGCAGTCTTGTCTTCACTCCTACCAAGAATCGTCCCTTCAAACCAGGCCACACATCCCGTGCACTTAATGACATGCGCAACTAAATGCGCGTACTTGTCATCTAGTATTTTTTTGCTTTTCCGTGCTTCACTCTGGCATATATATAAGGTGTGTCATTCTGCCATTAAATCCAGTTGTCAATCAGTGCTTGTGTGTCCGTGTCGTCTCTCTTGTGGGTGTGTTCGCGCTGTTACTGCCTTGCTGAACGATGAACCAAGTCGCCCAAAAAGAAGCATTTAAGAGTAAAGTCTTTTGACTTGAAATGAATAATCTTGCTTATCTTGTGTGTTTCCTGGGAATGCTACATTCAGTCAGCCTTAACACTTTTGGATTGTTTCCAGACATTAAAGCATCAATGCTGGAAACCGTGATTCCTAGGAAGCCACCAGCTCATGTGCTTGTGCTGTTGGGAAGCTACTGTGGGCAAGTAAGTGAACATGGGAGGACATTTTTGCCTTTGCAAAGCAAATGCATAAAGAAATAAAACTGAAAGGAGAAGTGCTGCGTTTCATGCGTTTGGACGTGTCCAGACTAGATGGCAGATGCGATGCACAGTAATGAAAGCGCGTTGCGTCTCCCTTCCAGCCTGGCCGTGGCCAAGCCAGTGCCTCTGCGTTGCCCAAACACCCGAAACGCTACACTGCACGTAACAGAACGGAATGCATCGCTATTGTGCATGAACTTTTGTAGTGCAGGAAAGCTACCTTGGAAGGTTTTGCAACTTGGCCATTAGTATACACTAGACTCTCAGTAAACGGAAATCTCTTAAATGGGACTGCTGCTTAAATGGAACAACTGCCTCTGATATGATTGGTTGCGTACTTGTGCTCTGCAACCCTGTTCATCTCTTAGTAAATGGAACACCTGTTAAAGGGCCCCTCACCAGGTTTGACAATCTTGAGCTGACGAGCGCAATGCATACATTGGGCGTTCACAATCACGTCTGCCAAAATTTGCAACGCTACGCACCGCGGAAATGGGTCAAATTTCAAGCTGAACGCTGCTTGCCCATCCTCTCGTGGGCTCGCGCCCGGGGAATGAGGAGATGATGTACGTGAGGGAATGGCCTTACATAGATGGTAGTGCTGTGACGTCACTCCTCTACTTAGACGGCTGTGCTCTGATGTCACCAACAGTAGCATGTGACACTGCGATAATTATTTGACATGACGTGTAGTTTGTGTAATTTGTTGCTTGAATAGATTAATAAAACTTGAGAGCAATAATAAGGCACACCAACGGAATGTGTGCGTTTTCTTTTTTAAATTTTTACTGCGAATCGCAGCGAGATGCGAGACTAATCTACCTCCGTTTCACATGTGTTTGTGTTCTGGCGCCTTGCGCATCGTGCAGACGCCACCCCTTACAACGAAACTAATTTTCTACCGCGTTCCAGTGCTCATTAGGCTCATTTATCCTCCCGCGTCTAAATAGATGTTCATGTGGCACACCGCTAGTCTGGCGTCCGTACAAATGTCGCAGCGTTCTTGCTAAGTCATAGGTTGCTTGAAAGCCAAGTGATCGGCGAGGGCGCATTCGGCATAACTTCAGAGATGAAGCGCAAAGAACGCCGCCACAACACCGCTCACGTCTCGGGCTGGTTGGGGCACGTCACGCGCTCGTGACATTGTGTGCGCATGACGTGTTCATGCGTATGCATCATGTGATCCTCCTGCTCGCGTGCTGAAGAGGGTCGGGAAGGGATTTGGCTTGCAAAGGCTACACGGGGCAAGCGGCAAGGGTTTCAGGCTAGCCTCCTCGCATCATGGTTTCGCGCCGCCTCAAAACATTGGTTTTCTCAGCTTCTAACCGACCGATTAGAAAAATTCTTGTGGCATAATGCTGTTTATTGGGCGCGCAACAACTTCCAGTGTCTAACTAAAATTCGTTATGTCACCTGGTGAGGGGCCCTTTAAATGAAACACATTTTCTTGGTCCCTTCGGGTTTCATTTAATGAGAGTCTTCTGTATACTCATATTATTTCTGTGATGTTCATTTTGCACGTACCATGTTTATTCATGCAGATCCCCGACTATACCAATGCCACGTCATGTTAAATCTGCTGTTGTTGTAGTTAGCAATTTGTTCTTTTTTTAACCATTACAGTTGGCCTGCTTTAAGTGTTTATAAATAGTCAAATGTTTATTTTATTTACAGGTTGGGTCAGTGTTGAAAAGGGACAAGGAAAGATGTTGTGCCACCGTGCAAATGCTGTACGACAAAGCAGTCTTGGACTTCAGCTATGACAGCATATCGGAATACACTGGAGATATTTCGTATCACTACTGATGCAATCAAGCGCCCCTTGTAAAACACCTGTACATAGCTCATACATCTAATGACGTGAAAATTTGCATAGCAGCTGCACACAACTGCTGCCTTTGCATGTTCATTTTGTTAAAGGAAAGAATCACATGAAATGCAATTTTAATAAGTACTCTGTCTCTTTGTTTTGTTCTTTAGCAAGACTGCAGCAACCTGCTGTGGTGTTAAAATGCAATAATGCTGGTGTGCTGTCCTTTGTACGCATGCCAAAGAAACTATGGTTTCCAATTAATGCAGCTTCCAGAGCCCACGACCCCCACCCCCCTACACCAAACTATGTACCCCGAAGACATTAATGTCAACAATTCAAAAATCTCAGTGGAACCTTGTCAGGCTGCCCCCTGTCCATATCCAAATAGATTCTGCTTGTATGCACAAATCTGCAGGTTCAATTCTATAGCTGTCTACTGTGAGGAGCAGCTTTGCACATGTGTGTTGTAAAGCAGAAAAGGAGGAAATTGTAAACACTCGCCTATCCGATTACTACTAAAGTCCACTGTTGCTCTAGCATGCAGTCAGGTTGAAGTAAGACCGAAAGACGAGCTAGTTGGTACATATACATCTTAGAAACTTCAGGCGTGAACTGTGACGGACAAAGAGGGAGGGAACAACACCAGTGCTTGCTAACAAATGAAAGCTTTATTAAGATTAAACATATACTATACCCAACCAAAGCATGTCACCTGCTGCACATGTGCACCGTTCCTAGGTGCAATACCAGGCACTATCACACCGTGTCTATTTGCAAGCCCCTTTCCTTAAACACTTCCTTGCTTGAAATTGTTAATGATGGGCGACTGATACACAACTGACCACCTAATGTGAATGTGGAATGCCTCGGCAATTTCCCATGTGTTGCAATTACTGTGCTTAAACAGTGACCGTATCAGAAAAGTGCACTTCACAGCCGCATTGCACACAATGCATAGCTAAATGCATGTGTGGCCTTCCTTTCAGAGATGAAAAGTGCTCCCTTAGGCGTATATTTAGGCAGTGACTTGTCTCGCCCACATACACTCGTCAACAAGTCAATGGAATACAATATACAAGGTTCGATGCACATGATGCAAAGCTAACTTTGTGGCTAACGTTACAAGTAAGAGTACCCACCCGGCCTCCAGCTTATTTCCAGCGATGGAACACGACTTGCCCAGTTTATTTTTTGGCTGAAAAAACAACATTTAGCCTGTACCTATGGGCGGTCTTTTTTATTCTATGCGATAGAGCATGCACATATGGTATGACCACCAGTCTGTTTCGTTCCTGCTCTTGCTGGTGAAGTTGGCACCCTTTGACATGCTTGATTAGGCGCCTGCAAATGGCCTGTTGCACAGACTCATTGACCCTGTCACAGTTCGCACATGAAGTTTCTGAGATGTAGTCAGGTTACCACATAATAAGTTGTATTGAAATGTCTGAAAGCATTACAAATATTTTGAGATGGTGTTCACCTAGAGGTTGTGTTCATCATGCAACCAAGGTCAAGTATGCGAGTGTATGCAGTGTGCAGCTGGGAATCAATTCCACGACCTAGCACTTTGTATAAGCTTGCATGAAAGTTGCTTGGGACCTCGAAAATCCATATCTATACGGGTCACTTCGCTGTAGAGATCACGCACTGCATTGGTTGCATTAAAGTAGATTTAAGTGCTTTAGCAAAAAGAAGCCTTTATTAATGTGAAGTCGAGAAGGTTCAGTGACATAAGTTAATTTTCTTCTGCACAATTCGTACAATGAGATGTGCGACTGAACCTTGCCTTATGGCATTGAGGTTCACGGCATGTACCTTGACAAAACCGAGCTATGTCAGCTGGGACAACATACAGGACTGACATGGTGGACAGTGCGACAAAAACTGAAGTGCAAGCTTGTGCGTACTGAAGGTAACGTCATTTTGACAGCTCCCACAATGGACTACAGTCGACGCAGAAGCGCCATCTTTTTATAGTGGCCTGTGAGTCATATGTGGACCTCAGAAAAGCGTGAGCCCAGACTGAGTTTGTTGTGAAGCATAAAATCGTCACTAGGGGACCTCTAAATTTATTCATTGTATCGAGAAATTTGTCATATTGTTCTTCACTAAGTGTCCACAATACACGTGACGTAGGAGTTTTGCCGGGACATATGGAATTCTTATACAAGACACATCGGCGCAGAGGCACTAACTTTAAGTACAGTTTACACAAGGTGGCCTCGGGAAGAAAAAAAAATTTCTGCTTTTAATTGAAATCGGTAGGATTAAACTGCAATTGCCCATTTTTAGGCACGTTTTTCTTCACACGAAAAGCAGTGACGCTCTCATTTTTAAGTTCGCCACTTAGAGCAAATAGCATTTCCTTATAAGGGCTCCAAGTCAAAAGCGGCTTCAACTTTTCTAATTGTTAAACGCGGTTGTTGGTTCCTCAGACTTAAACTAATGAGAGTGAGGAATAAGTAAAGCGCTCACAGTTGCCTCGCATACTTAAAATGTCATCACCGGAACCACGTTCTTATATATGGACCCTCAGAAGTGTTTTTCTTCGATATCACGACCCACGCGATCTCGATCGCTTGGAGCGAGAGTTCAAGCGCAGTCATATTCGCCTTAACTTCATCACGGGGTGTTGAGCACGGCAAGGAGCACCTCAGATTGAAAACTTGATTTCATTACCACAAGCCCTAACAAAGCAGGCGTGGGATTCGTGCACAGTCAGTGTCTTCAATGATGCTGTCGCATGCCGTGCACTTGAGCTCGGTGCATCGTGCTTAGGCGATGGTACTTGCACTTACTACTACAGAAGGTTACTTGATAAAACATCGCATTATTACCAGCTCGAGTAAATTCAGCAAAAAGAACTGTACAGAATTACAGCCGCTAATAATGCGGCTCAAAGAGCACAAGTCGACCACGCACATCGAACAAGGCATCGAGCTCTGAAATGGCTTGTCTTGTCATGACTGAAAATGAATCGATGAGCTAAGATGCTAGCCAAAAATCAGCCATCTTCAAGCCTCGTATACTCAATTAAGAACTAGTAAATAAAAAAAATTACTTACATTACGAAAGCCTAATTATAGAAAAATGAGTTATTTACTTGTGAAACGGTACACTTATTTCAGTGCAAGTTTTTCAGATTTTGGCGTCCAGGCGGCGTACAGGCACCCACACGAGCTTGCAAGTCGGTCTGCGCCGGGTTGTGTTTTGGAGCTTATCGGCAATTTGAAAAGCGTCAGCGAAAGTAAGCACTAATTTTTCACGTGGAGAGTATTATTTAAACATCACTGGATATATTAAGCGCGTAACCTAATCTTGCTGTCTTCTCGTAAACTAAGTATCCGGAAGTCGTCTCGGCCGACGCTGAGAGTTGCATGTCATCCCCGCTGTTTATTGAATGTGAATTTTGAGTATTCGTCGTTGTTGCAAGAAAGAGCAAAGCGTAGTGATGCCCTGCTTCGTCGAGTACCATTCTAAACGTGTTGCTCTATTACTAACCAAACTGATTGACCCTTGCGAGGATTCCAAGACCTTCACACTGTCTTTCCTGGTCTCTTAGATGTTCATGACACGCTCAGAATACGATCGAGGGGTCAACACGTTCTCACCTGAGGGAAGGTTATTTCAAGTCGAATACGCGATTGAAGCAATCAAGGTGAGTAAAAGCTTCTCGTGAACACTAAGTGAAAGCTGCGAGGAGGAGCTTAACACCATAACCTGCCCTGTGATTTCAGCTTGGCTCTACAGCCATTGGTATACAAACTTCGGAAGGCGTTGTTCTGGCCGTCGAGAAGCGAGTGACGTCACCGCTCATGGAGCCTACCACAATCGAGAAGATCGTCGAGATCGACAACCACATCGGTAGGCGGACCCTTTATTTACCGTATCTATCAGTTGCCCACCCAGCGGTGGAAACAAGCTGATTATACTACGCACATAAGGGGTTGCAGCACATTATAGCTAAGTAAAGTTAAAAGAAATGTCATGCAAGCAAGCCACCTGGAACTCGACCTTCTTTTGAAAAAGTTAGGCAGAAATATAACTGCTGGGCTACATGCAACCAACTGAAGTGTTTTGTATGACCTACCCGTTTCGCTTGAACTCTTACACTCTCTATAAATGCCTGGCACACAGCGTCACAACGTACTGGTGCTCCAACATGGTGGCTATATTTAATGCCACGAAGTTCTGCTGGCGTGTGTGCCAGAAGTTCCTGCAGAACCACCGCCCTGAGCACAACAGATGCAACTTTTCAACATTGCTGGAACCTCCAACATGGCGGCTAAGATGACATCAGTGCAAACCATCTATCATAATCTGTTTCCTGGGTTCCTCTCATTTTCTCTTCGTTTGCATGTACTGTCAGCAAGGAGCAACGTGGAATTTGAGTTCGAGACCTGTGCTGCAGTGCATGTTACCAGTTTTATTTTCCCTTTCATGTTACCACTTAGCAAATATGTTTGATCACAAGGTGCTTAAGGGTGTCATGGTCTGTCTCTTTCAAGGATGTGCTGTCAGTGGCTTGATGGCTGATTCAAGAACTATGGTTGACCGGGCACGAGTGGAGGCTCAGGTGAGAACTGAGAGCCAAGTTCTTTACTTTTTTTATTGTTTTTTATTTTAGCTTATTCTCAAGTGCTGTTGGGATGATTGTAACAGCTGCTGTGTTACCTAAAAAGTGTTTTCGTTTTATTGGTTTTACCGATTATGTTTGATAATACTGTGTTACTATGCGTCTGCGTTGCTTGATAAGTGCTTCGCACATTACAACAGTTCTGCCATGGGAAATTCACCATCACTTTCTTCAGAAGGTGGCATTTGTGTGCTAGTTAGTACAGACACAAAAAAAATAGCTGTGACTAGAAACATAGTTTTACTACCTCTCTTTGTGTGTCTAATATATCTGCATACAGTAAAGGTTAAAAAAAAATTTCAGGGGACACTATCTGCCATCCTGACTGTGCCACTGAACACCACTCATTACTTATTTCTTCTAATTGTGTGTGCATTGTGAAGGCTGGACTTTCAGGTTGCACATTTTTAGGAGTTTTGCATTTGCTTTATAGACACCTGCTCCAAAAGCTCATTTTTACTCCAAAAATAATTCTTGCTTGCTCCAAAATGGCCTGGGCCAGTAGCATCACTGCAAATGACACCAGGCTATTTCTTGCACTTCACGAGATCTGCACTGTCTTTTCTTTTTCTTACTTCCTTTGCGGCTTATGTGCTGTGGTCATTGAATATATTACTTTCGGTATTCCGACTACGGTAAGCTGTTTATCTCACGAGCAGAAGGGGCAAATTTAAACACTTGAAAGGCAGTGGAAATGCTACTGCACTGAAGCTTCTGCCTCTTAGTTAGAGCAAGACAGTTTTAGTTGGGCCACACATGCTTCGGGCATACTAAAACAGAAAAATTTAGGAGCGTGATGACTGCGTTTCAAGTATGGTTTATAATAAAGTTGAAATGGTCAGAAGGAGAATCTCATGAAGGTGTAGCAGCAATGCATTTGCTTTCCAATAACTCTGTGTTGGACATATACAAAATGTTTTATTAGAAAGCATGCATAACCTGTTGCATTTTAACTGTTCAAGGGTCAAATTTTTTCACCATGTGCAACTCCACGGGATCACTTTTATTTATTGCAGATTTAATTTCTTAGAATCAACTGTTGGAGAAAACGTTACCACAATTTGTTTACCCTAGAGTGACAAATGAATGTTTTCCATAGGTATAGATGCATTGTTTATTAATTAACAAGAAGAATAAAAATATGAAAGAAACATATATTAAAGGGGCCCTGCAACACTTTTTGAGCATGTTCAGAAACACTGCCTATCGGTATTCGGGGCTCCTGAGAACACGCGCGCCAAACATTATAGCTCAGCACGTGGCCTGGAATTTACATAGAAATTAGTTTTCAAAGTCAGCCAAAAAGCTCTTACTCTACTCTCTACAAATGATGCCATATACCCAAATTACTGTGCCGTATACCCAAGTCCACGGTGATTGGCTGATTTCAGCATCGTGAGCTGCATTATTTACCATGGCCGCCGCGGGATGCTGCCATGTGCCCTCCTGCACGCGCTCGCGATCGCACTGAAAATAAGCCACGCGCTCGAAGAAAAAAAAAAGAAAAAAAAAGTCCTCAAGGTCATGACACGCGCTGACGAAGGGACGCATTTTCCTGCCCCCTTGTTGTCTCCCTTTCTGCGTAGCTTACAGTGCTCTCGCTGGCACGAAAGGAGAGAGAAAATGCTTGAAGCGTGCGACAAACCTGTGCAACGTCGCTCGTACTTGACAGATTTCAAAAATGTTTGCGGCATGTGATTCGCAAAGCGTCATGCGCCAATAGTGAGATTATTCCATTATAACTCTGAAGAGTGTTGCAGGGCCCTTTTAAAAATAAATATACACACCAGAAGAAATATGTTTCGCTTGCTGTGAAAAATGTGTGTACTATATTAACCTTTATCCCAATCAGAATCGTCATGCCGCACACACTTCCGAGAAGTTGCTACTTGGTCGAAGTTCGAGTGCGAGTTGGTGATTCCTCATCTCATATTGGCTGGCCTCCAATGAATCTGATTCTGCTTTGGCATTTTGGCATTAGTCCAAATCAAAATAATCACTGCTCGAGTGACTTGCAGCATAGAAACTGGAGAATACACCCATTGCATAGTAGCTGTGTATGTGAGGGCACAGAAGGAAACTGTGCATCCGTCATAAAGCCAAAGGAGTGAGAAACTTCCAGTAACCATACATCTTTTCACTGCTGAGAGGCAATAATTTTTTGCAGTTCTCAAAGGTAATCATTTTCCGCAGTTAAGAATAAAACACGCACGCACAACATCTTAATTCGTATATACCAGCACCCACTTGTGAGCAGCTGCAATCGCACCCCGTTGGCAATAAACAAGCGCGCAAGTGCAGCAAAAGGAAGTCGCCTACAAGGTGAAACCAAAACTTTCCGCACATATGGTTGTGCAAGCGATAGTTGATTCACTAGCCTAAACAAACCTAAAAAAAAGGTCAGTGTAGCAGACAAAAATTCTTTGGATTCCTACAGGGTGACGGCATTTGGAAAAAAAAGAGGAAGAGTTGCAAAATAGGAGCCTTCTTCAAACATACAAATGTTGTTGTAAATGTACGGCATTGACCAATTATTACTTGTTTGCCACGCCATAAAATATTACATCATTATAAGTGATGTTGTCGCAAGTTGGCTTTTGAATGCTGCTCATCTGTTCTTTTCTCCCTGCTTCAGAACCACTGGTTTCTCTACAACGAAAAGATGCAAGTGGAAAGTGTGGCCCTGGCTGTTTCAAACTTGGCCATCCAGTTTGGCGACAGTGATGATGATGGGAATGCCATGAGCCGGCCATTTGGTGTAGCCATCCTCTTTGCTGGCATTGACGCCAAGGGCCCACAACTGTGAGTACCACCCGCCGTAGTGGTTCTATGGCTTTGTGGCTCTGCTCTAATGAAAGATTGCAGTTTCAATTCCCTGCTATAGTAGCTACATTCCTATGGAAAGGGAATGCAAAAATGCTTGTGCAGAGTGATTTGGGTGCCTTTTTAAAGAAGCTCAGGTAGTTAGAGGTGATCTGAGGCACCCCACTACGGCATTCTTCAGAGCCTCGATGTTGGTTTGGGATGTTAAACTCAGTTTATGCATAATTTAGCTGTGAATAACATGTCTGCTTACTCCTCTGAAACCTTAGACTAGAGAGTGCAAATCAAAAGGTAATTAGTTTTGTTACTGACTGCCCTGCAGCATAGGTAGAATGCATTACTACTACAGTTAAACCCGATCTAACAAAACCCGATTTGACAGAGTTCCTGATCTAACAAAGTTCCCGACCTAACGAAAAAATTTCATTCCACGGCATGTAGTCATAGAATTCAGTGCTGTCATCAACCCGAATTAACGAATGAACTTGGCCACCAAACCCAGTTTAAGCGAAGTTTTTCTTGAATAACTGAGTGAAGGAGCGGGGATTTCTCAATAATTTTGGCCCATACAGGCTTTTCTTTGAGCATTCGTGCTAATTCTATCGTGTTCAAACATCTAGGTGCCCTAGTCATGGCCCTAGCTTTATTTTGATGAGGTTGTAAGCTGTGCCCCTGCACGAAACAACAGACTCAACAGTACGTGGCGCTCTTACGTACCAAATTGCGCTATGGGCAGTGTTGGTTGCTCTAGTTATTTCGTGGTTTACACAACATGTGGGACTGATAGTCTCCTTCCAAATTTCTCGCACAGTCTGCACGCACACTCACTACATTTGTTCGCTGCCACATTGCATATCGATAGCCTGTCACAGCAAGCTACTTGGTAGCTTGCCTGGACATAAAACCCCTCATGCTTGGGCAACATGGCAGGCTCTATTGTTGCCCACAAGCTGCCCTTGTGGGTTTTGAACATGAGCAGGCATGGTGGCAAAAACAATGCCGAGGTGGCTTTTGGGTGTCTCTACATTACAATTTTAGATATCGAAGGACTGAAATATCCCTTTCTCAAGATTACGACCCTCCATATTTAACAAAATAATTCAGGCGTGGTCATCACTTCGTTAAATCGAGTTTCAACTGCATACATATCATGTGTATGATCAATTGAAAGTACGTAGCTGCATTATTTTACCAAAGCCAGTGTGAAACTAAAGAAGACTAAGCATACAGGTGTGTGTTTAGGCACAAGTATAACTCTCTATATTCTTTGTTTTTTCTATTATGAGAGCTTGGTATGTCTCTCTCGTTTTACTCCTATCCGTTAAGTAATAGCGCTCGTGCCATATTTTGGATACTGTAAGAACTGTGACGGGCATGACTTGGCACCCTACATGACATCTTTTGCTCTGTGTGGTAGTATTGCATGCATGCAAGTTCTGTTTAGGGATTGAGTAAAGCCCAATTTAATTAAGCACATCAGCAAGGCATGTGGCTCACCCATTTGCCTCAAGATATAACCCGATAACATTACCCATTCTTAAAGGGACACTAAAGGCAAATATTAAGTCGACGTTGATTGTTGAAATAGCGGCCCAGAAACCTCATAGTGCTACTTTTATGCCAAGGAAGTGCTTATTCTGAAATAAAATCACGTTTTAGTGGTCCGCATCGCGTTAGCGCACTTCAAATCACCCGCCTGAAATCAGACTTTCATACGTCACTGCTGCCGTGCCCAACGTCGCCCGCCTTTACTGCGCGGCAGCTGACACTAGTAGCAGCAGAGCAAAAGTAGCAGGACCCACAGCAGCAACAACGGCCATCGAAGAAATCGAAGCTTGCCGCAATGGATGTT
This sequence comes from Rhipicephalus sanguineus, assembly GCF_013339695.2. NCBI lineage: Eukaryota > Metazoa > Arthropoda > Arachnida > Ixodida > Ixodidae > Rhipicephalus > Rhipicephalus sanguineus. The sequence goes on along the minus strand of NC_051181.1, from coordinate 161,587,454 downwards.
GACGGTGAACTTGACAACGAGGCATTGGCTCGCGATGCTGGGCTGTACGCCGCAGCAGTACGCGATCCCGAAACTATCACTGAGACGCGACCGTGTGAGCGAAGCAGGGCGCCAGGCGAAGCGCAGTTCCCCAGGGCAACGCCACAGAGGTTCTTTTTTCCATGAATCAAACGGAAATGAACGAACAACATTTTATTATGTCTTCTGAAGCACGGAAGGTTCTTTTTTTATTGCTGCTAGTTTGATTACTAGTGATTTATTGTAGGCAGACTCTCATACGTCATCGGGATCACTTCTAAAATGCCCCACTCTGGGCGCTCATCATGTGATACATTTAGCTTAATTTCTCGGTAAGTAGGGCACTGCTGTTGATAATACTGCCGTTTTAGAAGTTGTCATACATTGATCTTTCACTCTGGCATGAATTGTTATTTGCCTTTAGTGTCCCTTTAAAGTTATGGTAATACTTAATCTCCTGTGTAAAAATATTTTGTTGCTGTGAGTTTTTAAAAGGGATGAAGCATTTTCCCAACACAATGTTGATGTTCTCTTATCCTTTGACAGGTATCACATGGACCCCTCCGGTACTTATGTTCAGTACAATGCAAAGGCAATTGGTTCAGGTTCCGAGGGTGCCCAGCAAGCACTTCAGGAGAAATATCACAAGGCAAGCCATTACACATCAACTACCATATGTGCATTACAGTATAACCTCATTACAACAGACCTTCATAGTGAAGAGGATTTTGGTCTGTTGTAAAGGGAGTATGTGAAATCCGAGTACTGTTGCAAGAGACTTTTATGTAAACAGTGAACGGGTCTGTTATAACTGGAGAGAATTACAAGTCAAACATGGTCGAAGATCGGATTTATTCTTAACAGACGACAAAAAAAAAAAAATTTCGACTTTTGGAAAATTGCATTTTCAGTTGCTGTAGCCCTTTTTCAATCTGGTTCCAAAATATCTTCACTGAAAATTACGTAGAAGTGCTGTAAAAAATTTTTTGTGTCTCCTGACTTGGCGAAAATTGCGGAGACAGCAGAAAAAAAAACAAACAAAAAAACCCCAGCGTTTTTCAAAATTATAGCTCAGCAACGATGCAACCGGGTGCCACCATTTTGGGCTTGTCGTAAAGAGCATTTCTCCATGTTCAAGTTCTCCGTTTCAGCTAGCTTCTCCATTCAGTAACAAGCGTACAAAAAGCACATGTTTGAAGTTCAATTCGACGCCTGTTGAAAATTGCGGCGCTACTTAGTGACGCGTTCGCACTCGTTCTGTGTTCACTGGTTGATGGTAATTTAGAATATAATGACGCTTTAGTTTGGCAGCTCCAAACAGAAGCTCAATCAGATTACGATAGCGCACCGCACTCGTCGCAAACATCGCATACGTGCGTAGAACATCACAGGTCTGCGACTGTAATAGCTAGCGTTGACTCGTTGGACCCGCTGTTAGAGTTTCTGCTAATCAGCACTTCGTAGCTTATGACGAAGACCACAAATATTGTAACAGCATTTTTGAACAGTCGTATTGGCGTGAGACTGAAGACCACTTATGTAGCCTATACTCATGTAATGGTCGCAGTTTTTTTTTATTATTATTTCAAGATACAGTCGACGTCCGATTTCCCGGACCCTCAAGGGACCGCGAAAACGTCCGGAAAATCGGGCAGTCCGGAAAAACGAATGCACGTGAAAACGCACATTTTTGGTAGGTATTTTTCGCTGACGGAGAGGGTCACAGCCGGAGTACAAGATTCCCATAGCAATTCAGCCAATGCATTGTTTAGGTGGCTCTGAAAAGAGCCGTTTATAAAAAAAAAAAATACGACGTGGCCGGCACTACCTCATAGGTAAGCACTTGGGCGCAAAGAAGTCGCTTATTTTCTTTTGCACGGTCCACTTGCCCGCGATTATGTCTGCCTCAATTTCAGTCAACGTCATGTTGCGCTGTACACCAATGACAGTGTCATCAGTGCTCGCGTCAGCTCCGTGTTCGTTGGCTGTGTAGGAGCTGGCTCTTCGTTCTCGGTGTCGGCATCGGAATCCTCCGTAACTTGATGAATGATTTCGTCATCGGTCAACTCCGCACATAGCTCGAGGTCTTTGTCAGCGTCGGCGAAGCCCTCAAGGGTTATCTCGGCTGGAATCAACACGCCGCCAGCGCGCAGATCGTCGAAGGCAACGTCCGCGGATGGCAGTTCGTCATCGTGAGCCTACGAGGTGGCTTTGTGCGCTTCGAAGGCGCGGACAAAGACGAAGGAGCAGTCGGTGCCATTGCTGTAAACGGCGAATCCGCTCGACGAAAAGCGCAGCACGAAACAGCTAGGAACTCGGTGGATGCTGAAGGTCGGGAAACGTGATCACTGAAGGTAGCGCGCAGCAGCAAACGATCAACCACAGACACGACCGCGGAGCTGGCACAGCTGACGAAACAACACGTGAACGAACACAGTGAGGTTTGGCTTGGCTAAGCTACGGCTGGCAACGGATTGACACGTGCGGTTTCGAGGTTACGGACGGCAGCCGCGGCGCGGTGCGGCATTGCTGCTGATGCACGGGTTCAAGGATATGAAAATGAAAACAATCAAAATGGCGGCGTCGGTGGTGACTTTGGGTTGGCGGTTAACAGTAAAAAGTCCGGGAAATCGGATGGCGAAGGCTATAAGCGTCCGGAATTTCGGACTTTTTAATACATTGACTCTACGGGGAACTTGACGGTGCCACAGATGAGTCCGGGAAATCAGGCATGTCCGGAATTTCAGGCGTCCGGGAAATCGGACGTCGACTGTATTTGGAGTGACAGTGACAATAGTGGGTGTGCAGCCATTACATTGTGAAAAAGACACACCTTTTTCTTTTGTAAATATTTTTCTGGTGGTAGTACCACTTGCCTTTATTACACTACAGTACTCACTTGTACCAAGAGAAAAAAATATTGTCACTTTTACATGTTTGCAAGAATGTTGGTACATTCTTGCCCTTTTCCTTTTCCAAACTTGTGTCTTTTCACTCGCCTCGGTCTCAGATGTTAGTTCTCTGTTCCATTGAGCTTGTTAGACCTTGAAGCTTTTCTCCACCGTTTTTCAAAAAAGCGGCACCCACGCTTCAAGAATGTAGGGACACACATTCACACAGGATGCCCTCTTCAGCCGACAAGTCGGTATTTTTTGGTGGACAGTCATTGCCATCTGCTCGGTGTATGTACAGCAAAATCCACTCCTAAAGGGTTTGTTTTCGGAGACATCCAGTTTCTGAAGCATGGAGGTCATACCTCCAGTTACGACCCCTCACTCCGTTTCACGTGCACGAAGCTGTTGCCACATGCTTTCTGTCAGGAGTCCCCTGAAGCTATCCAGGACAAGTAAAAAGTGCGTGTCGGTATTTTCACTTGGTTGCTACAGTCGCCGACTGTTTATTCGGATGCTGAAAATACAGACATGCTCGTTTATTCAGGCACTTTCACGGCACCACCACTCGTCCCATTGAAGTAATGTAAATTCACAACCGAAAATTCGGACGCCCCACTGTGCACCATTCGATTTTTTGGACTCCGGCTGCACGATCAAGTGTTACATCAATTGCCATGACAAGCTGTCAGCGATGTTTACAATTATTTTTACTTGTTTGCCTCCGCGCCCCTCTGAAGAGGAACCCCGCTCATACCTATGGCCAGCACTAAAAGGTTGCACTGGCTATGGCTGGAGGTCGTGCTAGTGTCAAAATTCATGCAGAAATTACAATTGCCGACCTCAAAGGCTATGTTTGTTGGCTTCAAGTAATGGTTGCCTTCTGGCTTCAAGTAATGGTTGCCAGTCAAGTATCCATTGAATAGCTGCCATGGCCAAACTGCAGGCCAGGCCAAGCCACGCTCGGAGTCAGCTTGGTGTAGCGTTTGAGGGCTTGCGTTACAGTGAACTAGTACACCGTATTTGCGTTATCAGTGGTTTCTGCAACTTAGCCTGATCTGCGTCTCGTGCATTGTGTCTCGCAGTCTCATTTGTTGCTTGGCACGTGAGGCTTGAATTCTACTAAAATGGCTCCGACGCCACCCATTCAAACTGCGCTGTCGAGAGCAGTCAAGAAATGCGGCAACTACAAGACACTGATGATGTCAAAAAAAAAAATAGTTGTTCATCAAGTTGAAGGTGGCCTACCTCAACCTGAAGTTGCTTGGGAGTTCTTGCAGAGTTGGACGATGATGAGATCATCCGCCAGGTCCTCGAACTAGTGCAGGCCGTAACAGTGCTATTGTCGACCTACAGCGATGGCCAAACACTGGCTGACTTGGTCACGTGTAAGCATGCCTGTGTTCAGATGTGCATTGACAAGTTTTTCCGGCCATTGGGCCAGTAAAGGTGCTTTTTTTCTGGTGAATCCTGTTTTTCGAACTCTCGATTATTCGAACTTTTCAGCGGTTCCCGCTGAATCCGCATAAACGGTCGGCGACTGTATTCCCAAATGCACGTCAGCCAGTCTCACTAGCTCATTGGTCATCCAACCTCGCGTGGACCTTCATAAGTATGACATATTGTCACTGTCTTTCGGCCGCCTTTGTGAGAATGTGATGCTCTTCTTTCCCATCACCTCTACTTTCACTTTATCAGGTGCATCAAAACAAACCAAGGTTTGATCAGCGTTTCCAACCTGAGAGAGCAGGTATCCGCGCTTTTCTTGGGAGCACGATTGTTGCGCACGCTTTCTTAACCTGGATCGTCCGACCAGCTGCTCCTTGTCCGCTTCCTTTGGTGAAGTTAATGATTGTCGATATAGCTCATGTATTTCCCCCTCAAGAAGCAATGCTGCTGGTGAACTTCTCAACACAAAAACACAGGAACAAAGAGCGAAGATCGATACACTCCATAGAACACTTTATTTAAGCAGCAATTCTGAGATTTCACGTGATTGGCGGACAAGAAAGAAGAGAAGCATCAATGGGGTGACAGTGGCACTGGAACTGGCTATTCTTGATGATGATGAAGGTGATGGTTGTGGTCTTCTCATCTGTATCGGAAGGGTACTTCTCAGTGCCCTGAGCAGAAGGATAAAAAATGACAATATAATAAAACAAAAATGTACAATAGACTCTCTTTAAACGTAAACTGAAGGGAACAGGAAAATGTGTTCCGTTTATCAGGAGTTCCGTTTACCGAGAGATGAACAGGGGTGCGCAATTCAAGTAAAAAACCTAGCAGGTTAGTCAGTTCCATATAAGGGATTTCTGTTTACTCTCAACATGCACCTTCTTCACTGCTCTAATGACCACCATTTCGAAAGTCTCGCCTTTGTGATGAATGTCACTTCCTGGGAATGCACATATGCGTCGTGGATGTAGTGCGCTTCTGCATAACCAACTGCCTCAGGAAATGTAGCCCCATCTGGTTGACAAGGGCACAAGTGTTCACACCAGAGCACGATGTGTTCACTGTTCTCCTTGCCCTTCTCGCATGCCCTACACTGCACAGTAGTGTTGTCCAGTGATTGTTGGAAGTTCCCTTGATACCTACCTGCCAGCATTAATAAATATTAATGCCCCAGATACCACTAACAGGCACTAACCTCCTACTTGACATCAGAATGAGTACTTTAAATTTTATATTGTATGTTAATGGATACTCTGGCAAAAAAAGACAGTGACATTATAATACTTTGTTTTTGCACTGTTTGTTCTTTAGACGATGACACTGAATGAGGCGACCACGAACGCCCTTACTATACTCAAGCAAGTCATGGAGGAAAAGCTCAACTCTACAAACGTAGAGGTACATGTCTTTCAACACATTGTGACTCAGTGGTCTTACTGCCAACCTGTTGGCGAAAGTGCTTGTGGGTGTTTGCAAATGCTCGGTTACTTCGCTACATATGTGGGCTGTTGTACAAATTATTGTAAATTTTGGGTTGTAAATTATTGTACACTGACTGAATCACACTTGTCTAGAGCTGTGGAACGTGTGGCTGTGGACGCTCTTGTTGTCTGCAGCTGCTACCTCACGTTATCTACAAGCTTCTGTTCATGCTTGAATTGTAGCACAAGGACCTAGCATGCAGTATGACTATGTCAGGTGTCATTGCGGCTTCAGTCATTGCATATTTCTGCAGAAAACAGCAGCTGAAGCGGCCGGCTGGGCGCTCTGGACAAGTGTGATTCTACCTGTACGCTGCAGCTGTCTCTTGCTCTTTCGTGTGTGTACTGCTGTTTAGCTGCAAAATAATTTTTTTGTTGCTTGGTTCTTTTGTTTCAGATCGCTTCAGTTACTTTCAAACAAAACAGACATTGCAGCCCGCTTTACAACCAGTCTTAAAAACACAAAAAGAAAAGAAGTACATAATTATAGACAAAATAACAAACATGGCCAAATCATAGAAAGTGTAAAGACCAGTGCATCTGTAGTGTTGTAGTAAAAACATGTTCCTTTTCTTATTTGACAGGATAACTGAACAACAGATCGCTACATGTAGGATATTTTTTGCTTCCATCTAATACTTTGTCCTGTCAGAGGGTCGTGCAGCAGTTTTTGAATAGCATATGTGTAAACTTCTCTTAGGTAGTGCTTTTTTTTTATTATGTGACCCAGTTATTTTAATGCTGTGCATGTAGTAGGGAGTCCATAATATTGCTTGACATGCTGCCTGCCTTTTCTTCTATCTTTTCTTCAAAATTTGCGCTGAATATGAGACGAAAACCATGGGGGTTTAACAGTGGCAGCATTTGATTGTCTAGAACTCCATTGATACAAGATGAATTCAGAAAGACTGCTGGAAAAGATTGGCCATGATACACACCCGATATCAGACAAATTCCACACCTCTTGCAGGGACCCTTCAACATTTCTACTTTGGTTGGCAGTTTTTTTTTAGGTTAGAACATGGTTCAGACATAGATTTTCAGTAAAGAAAGTTAACATCGGTCTCTTGTTGTGTTTTAGGTCGCTAATGTCACAAAGGAAAAGGGCTACCACATGTTGACCAAGGAGGAGGTTGAGGCAGTCATCAACACCATATGAGATATGTTTGTTGCAGCTTTTTTTTTCTTGAAGGATGCAGTCCGGCCCTTGAAATAAACTTTTTTTTACATGTGAAGCAACATGACTTTGCAAGATCAGAATGATGCACTGTCTTTCTCATGGATGCCATCGTGCTTATGTAAGAAAGAAACACATGTTTGAAGCATATCTGTCTAAATACAAAAGCTATAGCTTTTGTAATTAGAGAGCTATTTCAATATTATAAAGGCTATACAATTACAAAAGCAATCTAATTACAAAAGCTAAAGCTTTTCTAAGTAGACGGTTGAAAACTCTTTGAGAACATACGGTACTATATGTATAATTAGTTGAAAAAGTTTCAGAAATTGCTTGGTGGAAAAGTTAAATTTTTCTTGTAAACATTACATATGATGAAATTAAAAAGCAAAGTAGTCATGCATGTGCAACTGATTAGCCTCAAATGATTAAAACTTTTCTCATGTGTTGTGTGTTGTGTAGTATTTTTTTATAGTAACTTACAGTAGATGTTTTTTTAAGCTTTAGCTATGCCATCTTGTGTCACTAGCAAATGAGAATGGCCTAAGAAAACATAGGCATACAATATTGTCTTGAGATTCGTTCTTAACTCTTTAAAATATTATGCAAGATCTCGAAGTGATGGGGGAATGGTTAACGCTAAAGGAATATAGTATCTGACTTAGTCCAAACTGGTTATAAATCGGCAGTATATTTACAGTACATCACTGAAACAATCTTGACAGAGCTTTAGGGCTGGTAATTGTCTTATTTCCTTACGGACAGCATTTTAATGTGCTGCACATGCACCTGATGGTTAGCAGATGTGACGCAAATACTGTTAGAGATTTTTGACATGCCACAGGCACTGTCTAATCTCTGATGTCATAGCAAGGGGCCGCACTGATTCTGGACATTATGGGTCAAGCTTCATCTCTGTTAAATGGAAATGGCTATTTTGTTCCATAATTAATATAAAAAATGTATATTTTTGCCGAGTTTTCATGATGCGTCCATGAGAATGTAAAGCAAGCTTTTGCATGTATACTGCGTAAGGAGAAGTCCAAGTTCAAAACTTGCTGAAAGCAAGGTACAAAAGAGGTTGAACTATTGTAGACTATATTTGACCACAGTGGCACCACATTGTAGAGCATTACCCTCACATGCAGTGCTGCCTGGGAAGACCTTGTTGTGCATACCTCAATTTCAAAGCTGCTGACACTCATAGGATGAGCCATACAATATGTTGTGGCGCTATGTGTTGAGTAAGTGGCCTAAAGGCTCTTGGGAACGTCTTCGGATGTCTTCAAATGTCTGCTCCACAAGGAGGTGGCCATCCTTAAACACGTGAATAAGACAATCCTGAAAGAAAAGGGGCAAGTTCAAGCTTATTTGAATAGCATTGTCACACGTTCAAGAACCATACGAGACAAACATCTTGCTGTACAGGTTTTGGTCAACAATAGAAAACAATAGCACACAAGTGTGAATGAAACATGATGAAGGCAGTGACATTCAGTGGCAACTGAACAGTGAAGCGTACGTTGGGGGGCTAGTTGGTAAGACATAATTGAAAAAATTTATAACTGCACTAAGGACGAGACACCAGGAACGAAGTGGACAGGACTGCGATCGTCCTGTCCACTTCGTTTCTGATGTCTCGTCCTTAGCGCAGTTATAAATTTTTTCAACTGAACAGTATTGTACTTTTGTTAGAAATACACTGAAACCTCATTATAACAAAGTCACATCTGCCACAAAAATAACTTTGTTATATACGAAAATTAGTTATAAACGTTTATTCGTAACACCGTTTATATGACAAGACTATTCTTCATTTACTTCGTTATAACCGATAATTCATTATATCCGTGTTCGTTATATTGAGGTTTTGAGTATACTATAGACCCCCATTAAACAGAACCTGAAGGGACCAAGAAAGTACGTTCCATTTAACAGGAGCTCCATTTACTGATATACGAATAGGGTTGCAGTATTCAGGTATGAAACCAATCATATTAGAAGCAGTTGTTCGATTTAAGCAGCAATTCCATTTAAGTGAGTTCCGTTTACTGAGAGTCTACTGTATTCTAGGCACATAACTTTGTTGTTATGGTTCTGCCGTTTCCATTCTAGGATATTGCTTTGCTGCTTTAATATGCCAATTGCACTTTCTCCAAGTTTCATTTGTAAACTGTTGCTTTGGCTTTGATTTTTATGTTCCAACTAAGGCATATCAAAGAGCAATCTCACGGACAAAATATATGAGTCGAAGTACAGGTAAATAAAAAATATTTTTTTAGTATTTCACCAAGTAATCATTGATAAGATTTTCCTGTTCAACTAAACTCGCACATACAAAAGCATGAAAGGTTAATAATGGCAAAGTAACCAGTGAAAAAAAAAAAGACAACAACATGAATGGAACAAGTCTTATGTGCAAAACTTGTGACCAGTAGAAAGAAATGAAATGTACAAGAGTAGCTGATTCTCTTTTCTTTCTACCTCTGACCAAATAAGGGAGCCCTTTACATACGTATTCGTAAAAAAACTTCTTAATTTTCTACTATTAAACCGACAAAGGGAGTGGCAGTTTTTTTATGTTCAAAGGAATAAGAAACAAACTGTGCTGGTGATTCATACTTTTTTGTGATGATCATATGTGGTAATGCTAGTGGGAAACTATAAAGGGACAAAACAGAGATGCAAAAGTGATCCTGTAACAAAATGCAACGTTTGCTTTTGGCTATATACTTAAATTAGCTGGGCTCATATTTCTCACCTCTTCAGGGTTTCCCTGGCCATGTTCTACTGTGATGTACCCACTGCCAGAATGCTGTAAAGTCAGTCTCCCTTTCTTGGAGCTCAATTTAGTGTCGGTCACTGGGTTCCTGTGTACTTCTTTCTGTTAAAAGGAGAAACATACTTTTTTCAAGCACTCTTAAGCAAACTACCAGAAATGAGGCACTGCCTTAATGTGCACGGATGCTGTTGGGTAGCAAGAGAGCACATTCTTAGATCTAAATTACGGAAGCTCACTTAGGTTTTTCATGTGCTTAATGACATACATCTAGCAGTAAGGAGAGTACAGTAAGATGGCACAGAAAGAACAAAAATTGGCCGCCATCCTGCCCTATGAACATGAATGTCCAGCGAAGTTGTATCAAACACCACGCATGCTGATGGGAGGTATGTTTTACTAGTACTTTAGAGTAATCGGAGTGATAATCACTTTGTGTTTGCTGTGGTAGACCATGATTGGTTCGGCGACCATTTTCAGCAAGGCGAATTTGTTCCTTTCGTCGAGCAATGTATTCACGCTGTTCTTATGGTGTCTTTAATTTCCATGGTCTACCCATGGCAGTCCTAGAATGAAAGAATGAACTGAATGAGTTGCAGATGAGTCTCCCTCTTATATATGAAAGCTGGAAACATGCAGGGAGAAGGGAGGGCCATTTGACATCATTTCACGCCCTCGTATGAAGTGCAAAGCAGCTGTAACCTAACCTTTACTGGGAACGCATGGAAGGGTGTTCCCATTGTTCACAGGCGCCTTATCATCCAGCATGCAGTTTTGCTGCTTGTTTTGTGGTTTTCTTTATTGAAACGAATACTGAGCTCTATGCTGTATGCCTGATTGCAAGGAAAGATATGCCGTTTGCCTGCAATTGTTAAAGAGCTCCTGAACCACCGGGAGGTCGAAATTTAGTTGTTGCGTTGCAGTTGTGCATGAGTCTACAGTGAATGCGTTCTTCGGCTTGTCTGTCCACCTATCCGAATGCCCTTCCTCACCGTCCGAGGTGGGAATTTAAGGAACATGCGCTTCTGCAAGCAGAGGAGCGAGCGAGCACAAGTGTCTGTTGGTAGTTTAGGGACCTGGTGTTTGGTTTCTAGTCCACGGAGATGAAACTGTTTCGGGGTAGAGGTATACAGCCTCACTGTAATAGGAAAAAAAACAGACAGACCTTGCTTGGTGATCAGCAAGCAAGGTCCGTGTCCGTTATGTGTTCTTGTGGTTATTTGTCTCTGTAGTGCATCGTTACTTTTAGGTGGTCAGCAGTACACAAAGGGTATGAACTGTGCAAACTAACAACCACATAGACCAGACATCAGGATAAGTGCAGTTCTGCACACACAGACATGCATACATACACCCACCTCTGATACACACATACACATGCAAAAAGCCCATGTAGGCTGGGGTCCCCCTTTCGAGTAAGGTTGGGCAACCATTTAAACATGGAAAGCATTTAATCACTGGTTGTGTGGTCACTTGCTTGTTTTCTGTATTATTTAATTCATTTACAATACTTCAGCTCTCACTACGAGAGCCAAGCTGGTGGGTAAAATACAAATACAGTCGAAGCTTGTTATAAAGAAGTTTCATCGGGACCATAAATTAATTTGTTGTATTCGATATTCGTTGGGAGAGTAGAGATAAAAATCGGCTCTAAGAAATCGGCAATCTGGCCCGCAAGAAATCCTAAATACAAAATGTATTCCTCTAGCCTTCCAACCCACTATAAATGAGATAATCCTTACCTCTCTCACAGTGGCATTTCAAACTTCGGTTCATGCGATGGCACAACCAGTAAAATGCGCTTTTTTTTTCTTATTTTTTTTTTGCACTGGATGACCAATATTGCCGTGACTTTTTCAAACTATTAGAAAAAAAAATGATGTGGTTGTGAACTGTCTTTCAATATTTATTTTACTTTTCATGTTACCTTTCTAGTTTCGAGCCTCGCGCGAACAATGTATTTCTTCGTTACAGCCGATACCGCGGTGGCTCTCTCATTTTCGGTTTCGTTATAAGAAGAATAAACGCCACTGAAATGAAGCGTGACCAACTGAAGTTCGTATTTAGTTCGCTATAAACAATAATTCGCTATACCAGTGTTTGTTATCACGTGATTCAGCTGTATACATGTAGTGTTTAGGCAAGAAAAAGTGAATACTAAGAAAAAGAATTATCGTGGGTGAATACTCAAACTTGGAATATGAATAGAATATGAAAAAAGGTGGAGGAATGTTCCTGTATGCAACTTTGCCCCCATCACACTGACTTAGGGGCTATGAGGACAGGGCAGTCGCTGTCACTAATTAAATGAAACGTCTCCAATGTTATGAGCATCGAGGAAGAAAAGAAAAACGAACTAGGTGGAGGCCTCACATGACAATCCCAGCCCCCCCCCACCCCCCACCCCCCCCCAAAAAAAAAATCTAAACAGGAGCATGCTGGCAATTTTACCATGAATATTGAGAACGAGGATGGGAGCAGCGTCGGAGGAGCTTGGCTTGTGGACGCTAGGCGTGCTACCTCCGGAGTTTCTTTTTTTTTTTCCCCTCAAATACCCAATAACCCAGTGAAAAAAAAAAATGCTTTATGATGGGAAGTCTACCATGAGCACGAGGAGGTAGTGGCTTCGGAGGAGGTTGGCTTGTGGACGCTGGGTGCACTCCCTCCTAATTGTCTTTTCCTCCATGGTTATGAGTATGCCGTCATATAATTTCTTGTCATGGAGCCGGCGAATGGCGTATGGGAAATTTCGCAGTAAAGCCTGCACTTGATGCAGTGCGAAGGCACGCGTTGGGACTTATATTGTCACATTCACATGCTCAATAAAGCAGGGGCCGCAGAGGATCACCTCTTGGCCGCGGACGATGGCTGCACTGCACTGGAAGGCGAAGCGCTGCGCTGGTCCTCGTGGTTCACGCATGAGTGTGCCGTCGCTGGCCAGAAGCACATTTTGGGCGCTCCAGCGGTTCGCCTTGACATTAGCCAGCACGGCTTCTGCCATCTCCAACGTTACGCCATCGCTGTGCATCAAACGCACGTAGGGCGGCAGCTCGCGAAAGCCGAGCGAGTTCACCGTCGCCGAGTAGTACCTCCCAAGTATCTCCAAGACCTTAGAGGAAAGAACAGGAAGAGTCAAAACATCCTGTTGAGACAGTTGGGAGCAAATTACCTTCGAGAGATGAGAGCATGCATATGAACAACATTGAGTCCATTCAGACGAAGTCTGACGAACGCTTGCTTCTATTGCGTGTTATGTTTGCACACTACTTTCCATCGCGTGTCAGATGATTGCAAAGAAACGCTAATCGTTTATAGTGAAAAGGCAGATTTGTTTCACTGTGCAAGCATTCGTGCGCTTTTTCTCTCGTAAAATTGGTCCCTGTCGGCGGTTCAGCTGCCAGCTCGGTAAAAGATCACGTGCTACGTGACGCCAAAAGGCGGAAAAAGTGTGTTCCACACTCGCCGCCATGGCTGCGATTGGCGTCGACTAACACTCCTAGGTTTAAATGCACATGTATACCCTATAAAGTGGACGGGGGGATGAACGCCGCGGCAGCTCAGTGGTAGAGCATCGGACGCGTTATTCGAAGGTCGCAGGTTCGGTCCCCGCCGGCGGCAAGTTGTCTTTTCGTCCACTTTACTTTCTTCGCATTTATATCCCAATTATTACAAATGATATCTCCTATACTTTCCTTGGCATTATTGTCTGTTAGTTCTCATTAATATTGTGTCTAACGAAGAAAAACGAGCCCTTAAAAACCACCTTCTTCATGTATTAGGTAACGCGTTATGATTCATAGGAATACACGGGGTCTTACGTGCGTTTTGTGACAATGCCCTATTATACCGCAGATAGAAAATAGGGTTGCACTTTTTTCTTTTTTTTTTTTGCTGACCCTAAGGGGGTGGTGCCATCAAATTTATGGCTTGCGCGTTCTTTGCTGCAAACGTTTTTTGTTGCTCTAGGAAGCATGATACACGCTCCAAGATTCATGTATTCTCGCCTAGTCATTTTATATAAGCTTATTTATATGAACCACTTTCGGTTTCTGGGCGCCGAGTTAGACAGTGACGTCACTGTGTAGGAAGGTTGGACACGTGGGCCCACAAAGCTGTGACGCACGCAGAGTTGTATCGTCTGCTCTCGCGCACACGTGCGAGCAACCGCGCGGATGCCTTCAAAACTCGCTAAAATTCTTTAATAGAGAATATTAGCGTGTACGGAATTCCGGTATACGCAGAGATATTTGCGGAGTACTGGGTTACCGGACGATGGTACCGACATCTTGTGACGATTCGTGCAACCACAATTATAGATGCGCCTCTTTGTTTTCGCTAAGTGACCGTGGCGAAAAGGATGAAAATAAGCGGCACGAAAGCCTTTTCATGCCCTAAGTACAGCACAAAAAGCATAAGAACGTCATACTAACAAGCCCAAGTTGGAACATTATTGAAGTACGCAGCAAGTAAACATACCGTTCAGTTGGTGCAACAAGTAACCGTACCATACAGTTGGCGCAGAAAGAAAGCAGGACGGTACAGCTGCCTCTACCCGCCTTGGTAGCTTACCGTGTAAGGGTTGAGGCTACTAGATCTAGCTGGCGTTGAAATGCAAAAACACCTGTGTACTTAGATTTAGGTACGCTTTAAAGAACCCCAGGCGGCTAAAATTAATCCAGAGTTCTGCACCACGACGTGCCTCGTAATTATATCGTGGTTGTAGTACGTGAAAGCCCAGGAGAAAAGCAAAAAAAAAAAAAGAAAGGATTCCAACTGCTGCTACATATAACGTGGCTAAAAGATGCCTAATGTCGGCTTGTATGGGGCAATGTTAGCTAGCGTGGCCAAATGTTTGCTGAATAATGAAGTTTCCAAGTACTGCTTACGCAACTCACAAAATAAAGGTTCTGCTTCAGTTTATTTTTGTACTGCCACGGGTTACTAGTGTGATGGACAGAAATTGAGCCGAAACCGTAGATGACGATTATAAAGGAAAGCTTTCATGCGATGGCACTTTCGTCTCAAAGTATGGGTAGCTAGGAAAGGTCGCACTCAGTGTCTGTCCATTGTCTCGCGAGTTTTAAGTCTGATCATGTCGTGCGTGATAGTTACAACGGCTGCGAAAATCACATCAAGGCGAACAATGTACTGGCTTTAGGCGCTATCCCTTGCCTCGACGATGATCTCTGGAGGGTCGCCGGACTGCAGCCTGACGATGAGCATGCCGCCGTGGAGCTCTGCGCGGGCTTCGACCAGGTGGCGCAGGTCCTGACCCCAGACGTGTTCGCAGCAGTTCGCCGCGTGGTAGGCGTCGCTGGCCACTGAGGCCGGCCCGCTGGGGAACGCGTGCATAACCTGGCGACACGCTGCCGACTCCCCCGCCGGACCCCACGGGGTCATGGTGCTGCGTGTGCAGGCCATGACACTTGTTTCAGTGGAGGCAATTTTTTGGTGACAAATGTGTTTCTCTTCAACGCTAAAAGGAAAGAAGCCACTAGGCAACGAACGTGAAGACATAACGATAGATTTGCCTCGTGTTTTTGTTTTTCGTGCCGCGTAGTTGATTATTGTCGAATACAACTTTAGAAGGCAGCGGCATTTCCTCCTCAAAGGCGGATGAACACAAGCCTGCACCAATAGGCGCGCACTCGGGACTGACGTCATGAGCGGGACGACCGGTGGCTCCGCCTTTGGAGAAAATCGGTGCTTGCATGAGCGGGACTATTTCTTTAGTCGCTGAGGCGATCGGTTGCCGCGCTTCGGTCGTCTGGGCGGGGCCTCTCCTGTCTTCTTAAGTTGTATCCGACAAAGTTTCGCCTTTGCATCCCCTCAACGCATATACTATCCCCATGTAGTCCTGATGCAAGTGACTGCCAAGCAGCTCACAGCACAGCGTAGCCATGCATAGTACAGTATAGCAAGCGGGTGGGAAGGGGAAGTGAGGAGGAAAGAAAGGAAAATGTGAGAGGGTAAAGGATGGCATAGCCTTGTGCAGTATAGTTTAGCAAGGGGATTGGAAAGGGAAGTGAGGGTGAGGAGGAGGTGGGGGGGGGGGGTAAACCATAGCATAGCCATGTACAGTATAGTATTGCAAGGGGTGGGAGAGAGAAGTGAGGGTGAGAAGGAGTTATGCGAGGGTTAGGAGGAGGGAAAGCAAGAGATGGGGCAAAGAAAGATATAAAGGAAGGAAGAAAGAGATGATGAAGAAAGAACTCAGTCTGGTTCGCCAGGTGGTAGCACTTGCTTGTCAGCTGCGCTGTTTACTCAGATTTCACAGGCGTGGAACGGGCTTTAATTTTTTTTTGTATATGTTCTCCGTTTTGACTAAATCAATACAACGAACAATTCTGCAGCGATTTGGAAATCGCGACTTGTAGCTATGTCGTCGCTCACTTGGCATGAAAATAAAGAGATGCCGTCAAAGAGCAATGACTTAAAAATAGCAATGAAAGAAAGATAAACAACAATTTTGTTCTAAGAGCGGTTTTTGCGTGTGATGTCTCCGTTTTGCAGTTGCTCACCTGTGCTCTGTGGAAGGATAAGAGTACCCCGCCATTGGGAAGCCGTAGTATTGGCTGACGAGGCGAATCCCGGCTATGTTGTCGCTGCTCAGGAAGTTCACCAAGTGTGCCGCGCCTCCAATGGCAGCCGACTGTGTTGTTCAATTGGGACAAGAAAAGATATGTTGAGAGATGTCTAAGTGTTTTAGCATGCACGTTTTCTGGGAAAATAGCAAAATTTATAACACTGCAACGCTATGACAATTTTAGTGTTTCCTCACAATACGCAGAAGTAGGAAATTTAGCATTTCACTGAGCTGTACGAAGGGTGGTCTACGAGCCGAAACGTCAGAAAAATATGCTGTGCTAAAACATATGGTACTCATACGATGTGGATGAATTGTTCAGTGCCTGTGATTCCGCGCTAAATTGTTCAGTGCCTGTGACGTTGTGCTGACGAGCACGAGGTTGTATGTTTGATTCGAGGCGGCAGCATTTTGACAAAAATAGAATGCGAAGGTGCCCGTTGTGGCAATATAAATGTAATCCAGATTATCCAAACTAATCCGAAGCCTTCCGATATGGTGTTTCCTTGTCCGTGCCATGTTTTGATATGCTAAATAAATAAATAAATAAATAAATAAATAAATAAATAAATAAATAAATAAATAAATAAATAAATAAAGTCACACTTTCGCCGCAACGGCGAGGCAATGAATGCGATAGCAACAAATTGGAATGTAACGCGAAGAACGGAAAGCAGCTCGAAATTGCCAGCGCGTCGCTGGAGCCCAAAGGACGCACGAAAAGAACGCACACAGGACGAGCGCGAACTAATGCGTCACAGCTCGACACTTGAAGCGCAGTGCTCAAACATAAAGCAGGATGCACTAAACGAACGAACAGGTACACACAGGACGAACGCGAACTAAATGTCGCAGTTGCTATTTATTTCTGTTTGAACAGCGCGCTCCTTTCGCAAACGCGGCCGCTGCAGCGAGCGAAGTGATCTTCGTACGCTCTGTGACTTCAGCGCGGACAACGCGGGGAAAGTACAAGACATACAACCCCCCGCCCGCCCCCCTTCTTTCCTTGAGATAAACGCACGAAGGCGACCACGCCCTGTAGGGCAAAGAGCATCGGCGTTCGCAGGAGCGGGGCGACGACCTTTAAAGACCAGCGCGCACATCGCGCCATCTCGCTGGTGAGTAAGAAAGCACGCTGAAGTAAAGGGTGTATATAAAGAGCAGACAGCGGGAGGGCAAGGTTCTCCCTGCGCAAATATTAGAAGAAGCGAGCGAGCTGGCCGACGACTTTTAAATGCGCCCGTTGCGCTCCTCGCCATCTCGCTGGTAATGAGGAAACGCTTATAAGCGCCTGCCGGTCTCTGAGTCCGGCTAGCGGTAAAGGGTGTGTATATAACGCTCGCCGTTAGCTACCTGGAGGATGTGCGTTTTGTGGCGTAGTGGTTAGCGCCACGCGCTGCGGAGCGAGAGGTCCCTTGTTCGATTCAGCGCTTCGGAAGCATTTTTCTGAATTATTTTTCTTTGGGGCTTTTATATATATATATATATATATATATATATATATATATACATACTTATACATATACGGTGCATGACGGCGGCGGCGACGGAGACGGACAAAAACCAGCCGAGACTGTCCATATAAATGCTATCGCAATAATAAATAAAAAATAAAGTTCAGTGCAGTGTTTGTAATGACTTAGCGATGCGACCATCAAACGTTTTGAAAAGGTCGTCAGACTTACTTCGGCAGAAGAAGCACCGCCGCAGCCGAAATCATGGAGCTGGTACGGTATAGAAGCTGTGGAGCCGCATGTTTCGTGTAGGTACCTCGCCAGTAGCTCCTTGTAGTGCCATGCGTGAGTCGCCACCGTAGTCGGGTACCATGTCTGCATCAGTAGGGTCTGCGCCGAGGGAAGCATCTTCGCGTATTTTTCTCCAGATGTGACCCTTGCTGTGTCTGTTATGTGGGCATGTTTTAGCTTGAGAAACTAACGTGATAATAACTGACGGCCCTGAAAACTTCCGAGAATAACACCCGAAGAACGACGGAATTCACCTCGGTGAATTATGACATACAAGTTGTGAAAGGGCCAGTCATGTGTAGTTTCGTGTGCTTCACGTTTGTTTTTATTTCGAGGCAGTATTTATTTTTCTTGAGAAGCTGTGCCATAATTGCAGGCCAGCATGTGCTGCTCATACGAGCTTACACACATACACACCACTGGCTTAGCCAGAGTGTTTCAAACCCCCTCCCCGCCCGCAATTTTTCAATTTTGCATGTGTATATTGTTATGCGTATATTTTCATGTATATGTGCACATTGCATGTGCATGTGCATATACACGCACACATACAAACACGCACAAACATACGTAAATTTTGGCTTAAGCCCCCCGCTCCTCCGAGAAAAACTTCTGGCTACGCCCCTGATACACACGTACGAAAGCACACACACGCACACACGGAACTTTCGCGTTGCATTTTTCTCTGTATACGGAGGAATGTACGTTGTAAGGTATTAAGTGAATCTGTGGCGCTGCGTGACTGGGCCTTGCGAGTGACAGGCAGGGAGGGCATGTGCACTACAGATGCGAACGAGTATCAGAAGAAAGCGTGAAGCGAGGCTCACCTGAAACCAACCGGTGAGCCACGGTACTGCAGTGTCCGTGTTCTCTACAGTAAAGAGGACGTTGCGTGTGGGGATCAGGCTGCCTTCAAGCACTGCCCTGATCGAGAGGGGCAGATGGCCATCGTGTTGCTACTGTCACAAGAACAACATCAGGATAATACGCATTGTTACCAAGAGGAAACACATTTGGAAAGAATGCAGGTTGCCCCGGCAACCATAAGAATTAAGCAGATCGTTCATGAGGGAATGTAGCATTGGCTTACTTCAAATTGAAACAAAATGGCAAGTTAGGCTAGTCGGTGCGTGTTCATTTACTGAAAGGGCGGCACCGTGTGCGTTCCCTCTCTGTCTTGTTTAAGTCCTTTTGTGTGCCGTTTTTCTTCAGAAAAAAAAAGGACTTTTCATGAGCGTCCGTACTTGTCTTATGTATTTTGTGAATTGCATACTGCGTAATAATAAAGTTTTAATGAATATACTACTGAACATAATGGAAGAAATCTACAGCGGATCGACAGCCACTATAGTCCTCCATAAAGAAAGCGACAGAATCCCAATAAAGAAGGGCGTACGGCAGGGAGACACGATCTCTCCAATGCTAATTACCGCGTGTCTACAGGAGGTTTTCGGGGCCCTAGATTGGGAAGAATTAAGGATAAGAGTTAATGGAGAGTATCTCAGTAACCTGCGATTCATTGATGACATTGAATTGATGAGTAACGAGGGAGACGAATTACAGCTCATGATTACTGAACTGTATACGGAAAGTAGAAGAGTAGGTCTGAAAGTTAATATGCATAAAACTAAAGTAATGTGGAACAATCTTGCCACAGAACGGCGCTTTGCGATAGGTGGCGAGACACTGGAAGTTGTAAAGGAGTACGTCTACTTAGGACAGGTAGTAACCGCGAGGTCGAACCATGAGAGTGAAATAACTAGAAGAATAAGGATGGGATGGGGCTCATTCGGCAAGCATTATCAAATCATGAATGGTAATATACCACTATCCCTCAAGAGGAAGGTATATAACAGCTGCATCTTACCGGTACTTACCTACGGAGCATAAACCTGGAGACTTACAAAGAGGGTTCAACTTAAATTGAGGACGACGCAGCGAGCGATGGAAAGGAAAATGATATGTGTAACCTTAAGAGACAGGAAGAGAGCAGAGTGGGTCAGGAAACAAACGGGGGTTAAGGACATCATAGTTGAAATCAAGAAGAAGAAATGGATATGGGCCGGGCACGTAGCACGTCGGCAGGATAACCGGTGGTCATTAAGGGTGACTGACTGGATTCCAAGAGATGGCAAACGCGTGAGGGGGAGACAGAAAATTAGGTGGGTAGATGAGATAAAGAAGTTTGTAGGTATAACGTGGCAGCAGAGAGCACAGGACCGGGTTGATATTGGCGGAACATGAGCCTTTGCGCTGCAGTGGACGTAGACAGGCTGATGATGATGATGATAATGAATAGACTGCACAGGAAATCTGTTAATATAAAGAATTCCACAACGTCATAGAAGGGAACGAGCAGGTTTCAAAAATTTTGGTTATTTCGGCATTTATTGCGTGAGCATGCCCTCCGTTCTTGCTTTGTAATATTTTTAAGAAGTAATTAAATATAAGTATAATCTAAAAATATTATTGCTGTCAATCGAAGGTAGAGCTGTTATAGATTTTGTAAATTTATCATGTATGCGATGTGATATATAAAAACAACTACTATGTAATTGCTTCCCTGTATAGATTTACAGGAAAATCATTTAAAAGAAGCAAGGAACAAAGAAAAATTTGTTGTCTCAGCATAGCAAAACAATTGCGATGATCCATCCATATGCTGCACCTTACCGTCATTGCTGAATAAGTTTAGTGAAGACGAACTTAAGATTACTTACTATGCTAGTACCCTTATTAAACTGTCCTGCCAACAGAAGAGTAACATACATTTGTTTTGTGCTTCGGCTACATTTCATGCTTGACGTATTGTACAAAATATTAAATTTGCATTCCATAAGGTTTTGCAAAATTAGCACTAGTATGTATATTACATGTGCGCGTTTTCTTACGTGCATGTACTCATGTGTAAAACCATTTCTATTGTATGCTTTATGTACCGCATGCAGTTCAGTATTTCTGCTCCTGCTGAATTATTATGGAGAACAAACCTCTGACAGGTCGTGTTAGCACTTTTTTTTACTTGTCCCGTCCTACCGAAGTAATAAGATTGAACGTAAGTTAATTGAAGACAAGCAGAAGACAAGTAATGCCTACAATATTGTCGGTATTGGGCTTTCGCCAAGCTGCCGTATTGTTACTTTATTCGTTCATGCTATCAGTCAGTGTGAGACTGTTACCGGACCATATTTTAACTTCAGTCTACAAAACGAAGGATACCTCGACGGATACCTCGACGATATGCATCCATCCGGACTCGTTGAAGAGCTCCTGATTGAAGTGCATCCTGAAGAATTCCTTAGCATCATTTATCTTCTTCACGGTGATTACCGGCCCGACCATCCACTTCTTCAGTATGTACTGGAGCCCGAAGAACAGCGTCTTGTCGTACTTGCTGCCTATACTCTCAAAATACGAGTAGATAAATGTGGTTTCTTCGGGATACTGCAAGTAGTGACAGACCTGGGGACAGAGGAGATTGTGTCAACGCCATTCGTCTTCAATACGCGTTGTCAAGGAAACAGCACACAGCTCACGCTGGGCTACGTGCGTGCGAAGTGAGAAGGGTCTACAAGTAAACGACGTTCTTTCTGTCAACCTCCCCATTTATGAAGGAGGGGGGTGAGGGTGAGGAAGCGCGAAAACAAGCCTGAGTTGAATTAATGAAAGAGAACAAGTGTTATGCAGGTTTACATAAAATGCGTACATGCATAGCTACATTGCGATGAACTAAACTTATTAGCTTTACGAAGTTGTAGGACTGTGCGAGCATGTATATTTGTTCGATTTTAGTCTTGGCCTGACGACTATACAGTAGATATACATTATGCCTTAAACGTATATTTACATTTCAGCAAGACTCGGGGACACGTCCTCATTATTTTTTTACGGTAAAGAATCTGTGGGCCACTTCATTGCAGTATATCAGTCCACACATCTCAATAGCCATTTCTTCAAATACTTAGCTCCATGCCTGTAAGTCTTTCGTACATTAGTTTGTTGTTCTTCTTACTACAAAAACACGTTCTTTCAGCAATGAGAAAATTCTAGAAGAAACGTCTTGTCTCATATATTTAACGAAGTGATGACCGCGCTCGAATTATTTCGTGAAGTCGGGATTTCCTTAAAATCGAAAAAGGAATTTTTCGGTCCTTCTAAAACTTAAATTGTAACGTAGCGACACTGAAGAGATACCGCGGCATTGTCTTTTTCGGCTACCCGCACTTGCGTTTCTGAAAAGTTGGCGAGGGCGGCTCGAGGCTGGCCCAAACATAAGGGACACTATGTCCGGGCGATGCAGGCCAGACGGTCACTTGAGGCTATATGTATGACAGGCTACCGATATGCGATGACGCGGAGAACGAATGCAGTGATTGTGCGAGCAAGTCGAGCGAGAAAGATGCGAGATAGTGCTCTGTCGCACAAAGCATGGAATAACTAAAGCAGCCACCGCCACCTCTATAGCACCATGTGTAAAGTACTCAAGAACGATATATCGACTGCCGAGTCCGTTGTTCCGTGCATTGGTACGGCGTGCAGGCTCTTCAAAATAAAGCTAGTGCCTTAACTATAGGGCGCCTGGGCGTTTTAACGCGATAGCGTTAGAGCGCACGCTCGAAGAAAAACCTGTATAGGTCAAAATTAGAAGGAAATCACCGCTTTTTGACTTAGTTATTCCAGGAAGAACTTCCCTAAATAGTGTTTGGTGGCCAAATTAGTTCATTAATTCGGGCGGATGACAACACTGAATTATATAGGGTGTTTTCCGGGGAATGGAAATTTCTTCTTTAGATTGGGAACTTTGTAAAATCGTGTTGCATTTGATCGGGCTTTAATTGTATATACTTTATGTAAATAGTACTCACCCTTGAGGAATCTGTGAGCAGAATGACGTTGTCTGAATCACAGGCTACTTCGTCCCACTTTGAAAGTCCGAAGTCACTGCCAATGGTGAGGACGTCAGCCCCAGATCCTGCGCGCTGTGTGCAGTGATTGTCGCTTAAGAGGCAACTAAGTCGAGCGCATCTGTCGACATGCAAAGTGGGCTTCAGAACTTGTCTGACCACGGCGTGAAACGCCGTTTACCGGGCACTATACACACACACACAAACACACACACACACACACACACACATATATATATATATATATATATATATATATATATATATATATATATATATATATATATATATATATATATATATATATATATATATGGTGGCAACTATAGCGCAAAGCTGAAATATTATACACTCTTCGAGATACACCAATAATATGTTAACAAGAATTGAATTAAAAATAAACCTACCAGAACACGCTACTTTCACATAAGGTTGGATTTAGTGAACCAGGTATTTCACGTAACTGTTGAATGAAACTTTGGAAATGGATCGATACCCGTCATTCATTCGACGTGGCAGCAAAGCAGGTAGGGTGTCGCACTGCTGAGGACGCGGGTTTCATATCTGGCCACGGCGGTCGCATTTCGATTGGAGCGATATGTAAGCACACCCGTGTACTTGTATTTAAGTGCACGTTAAAGAACTCCAGGTGGTCAAAATTAATCTGGAGGTCCTCACTGCGGCGCGCCTCACGATCATGTGGTTTTGGCACGTAAAATCACACAATTATATCGGAACACTCTTTAGACAAGTCTCTCTTAGAGTTCCTTGCCGTCTTGAACGACACCAACTGTTTTTAAAGTGCAAATAGTGCGCTTTAAATAGTGCATGAAAAGGGTGGGTATACAAACACGAACACATGGGAAGATAACAAGACAACACAAATGTCGACTATCGACTGAAAGAACGCTCTGTGGCGTTGAAACACGCATGCGCTTTCACTACATTTGATATGTCTAGCCTCGACCATTAGACGCTCACGCTGTTTCGTGGTGAATACTTACCAATTAGCACAATTTTCTGTTGCTCGAAGCATAAACTTTCTAATGCGTGAATAAATGTCACGCGTGACCTTCGTATCGTTGTACAGAGTAAAGAAGCCATTTGCAGCTAGTTCGTATTGCATCATGTTTCATGATGTGAAATCTCTTCATTTTGCTCCTTACAAGGAACTTGCGGATGACCACATGACCCATCCATCAGATGCTACTACGATTTGGCTGATTGCATAAGCATTGGTTGACAAGCAATCCATCAAGCACAAGGATTCGCTGCCTTTTGTCTTAGGCAGATATCGCCCTTCGTCACGCAGGTGAGGCACGCAGGTCATTTATTCTGGCCTAGGGTTCCTCGATGCTGGCGCCGTTTCCTGTCGTGAGGATGGTGACAACCCCTGACCGCGCCGTCGCCATATTGTGTCAGACCGGTGAATGCGGACACGCGCGCGCGCGCGCGTTTTGCCGTCTCGTTGTGTGTTGCCAGTTTCGCGCGTCCGTAGACACAATATGGCGGTGCTGCCCGACGTGTCACCACCCTGTACGACAGTCTGTCTTCAGGTGGACGTCTTAGTTGTTCCGTTGACGAGAGAAGGGTTAGGTAGTGGGAGGGAGTATAAACTTAACAAAGAAGGTGTGAGGTACATCGGCTGACAATGGGACGAACTTGGTTGGCTGTGGTAACGAACAACCCGCTACGGTGGCCTAGTGGTTATGGTGCTCGACGATTGACCCGAAGGTCGCGGAATCGAATCCCCGCCGCGATGGAGGCGAAATGCTAGAGGCGCGTGTACTTAGATTTAGGTTCACGTTAAATAACACCAAATGGTCAAAATTTTCGGAACCCTCCACGACGGCGTCCTTCATAATCATATCGTAGTTTTGGGACGTATGAAACCCCAACGATTATTGTTGTTATTGGTAACGAACAAGCGAGAGCAGTTGGTTATAAACAGAACAAGCAGGATGGAACCTGTCGAACTCTCTCGCGACCGTTCGTGACAAGCCCAAGTGCTGAACGCAGTTCATCGCTCGTGTACCTAATTACACTCACCGTTATCGCGCTATCACCGTCTTCTTTCGTTGGCTGTGCTTGCGCGATAGCGGGGGCTTCCCGCCTAAACGCGCTCCCGCAGCCCATATCCGCTTCCGGGCTGCACTTCCTTAGGCACGCGGCGAATGAGTGGACTGGCCGTTCCTCCTGTAGCAGCGGCGCAGTAGATCGAACGTGGTTCGATACCTGCGCGCGGCCAACACCGATCATGGCTCGACGGTCGAAGGGACCGCCGTGTTGTTGCGACCTTGCGATGGACGCACCGCCACGTCTCCAAGGCTGCGTCGCTTGCGTTGCAGTCTACCTCAATTCCATTCTTTCATTTCGACCTCGCCCCACGGGACTTGGGCGCATGTAGCACGTTCTTTATTGGTCGATTTGCCATTGATTATCCCTATATTGTGATCACAAGGTTGCTATAGGTTGCTGTACATTCTTACTCATAAATGCTCTTGCTATTTTGTTTGTGTGGCTGTGTATTTGCTGAAATGAATAATTTGCTGCTTTCTCCGTTGAGAAGTTTTAGTTCTATCGCCTCAATTTTGCCATATTCTAAATGCCGTGCAATTAGAGAATTCGTGAAACGATTCGTGAAACGTTTTTTAGTGTTATATACAAAGCTGTTTTGTTGATTGATTAGTACAGGGGTCTCAAACTCACCTCAGCCAGGGGGCCGCACTCACGCAATTTAGTGCCGAAAGGGCCGGGATAGGGAAGAAGGTAAAAACGGGGGGGATAGTTTGTACAAATTGTCAGCAGACGTTACCGTTCCAAAGAAAACATTTCTCTTATCTCATATACGGGTCATTTCTGAAAGAGATTTGGTGCCATTCCAACAACATGTCAATACCGATCGCCGAAATGACTAAAATCTGGACGCCGATTCTGAAATACAGTTTTTATTTCACTGCTATATTTCAGCACATGATGACCACACGAGGTGCCTCACGAAAACAATGTTTCAGACCAGTAATGCCTGTGTACTTCATGAACATACTTATTGAGAAAAAAAAAAATGCGTGGGCCGCGGGCCGCGTGTTTGAGACCCCTGTATTAGCAGAACTCTAATGTGTGCTTCTTGTTTTGACGAAGTCATTACTATACATATGCCTGTAGTTGTTCCAATAATTTGTTTGTTTGTTTTACTGTGCTAGGAGGGATGCGATGGTTTCAATAGAAGTTTGCACCGCTATTCTCATTCGTATCAGATTAAAAAGACGTGCTATACTTAATGCACTTCACTTTGAGATACGCATTTATTGAATGGCTCACTCTTTTATTGAGCATGCATCGATGGCTTTTTGTCCATTTTTATTATGGGTACGCTCAAACGTAAGAAAG
Organism: Rhipicephalus sanguineus; assembly: GCF_013339695.2. Taxonomy (NCBI): domain Eukaryota; kingdom Metazoa; phylum Arthropoda; class Arachnida; order Ixodida; family Ixodidae; genus Rhipicephalus; species Rhipicephalus sanguineus. The sequence continues at coordinate 161,561,028 of NC_051181.1, read as the reverse complement.
CTTACCTTTTGACGATCCTTTCATCCAATTTGTTGCCATTATTCGCAGTTTGGCGCGTAGCCGAGAGTAACGCCGGTGCCATACGGCCATTTTCAAATGCGATCGAGCCTTATCCGTATAGAACTTCTCAGGCGCTCTTGGCTCATTGCAACAGTTTGTGCAGTCTAACCAGTCGCAACAAGTTGGATCCTAATAAGGCTCGATAGAGATCGAAAGTGCACCATGTTACGCTGCTGTAGCAATGTTCCGTTAACAAGCCACCGTAGTGACAAATAAAGGGTAATCGAATAGCTACCATTTGTTACTGTAGGAGACGAGCCGCATAAGGCGAATAATAGAACAACGAAGTTGGCCGTAATATATTGTAATATATTAACAGCGCCGAGCGGTATTCGTTACGGTGAACTGAAATTCACTTGATCTTCTATAAATACTTACCTAGAGCAGCAGTGGCCTTTCGATGCCTGATCAAATTTTGTCTCTCGCTTGAAGTATATACGTGATAGTTCAACAGTTATTTCCTGAGAGAGAGAGAACAGGACTATAGGTACGAGAGCGCGCACAGATTTATTTATTCTATAACAAGATACTATGCTTTATCGTAATTCATTTATTTTAATGTTCGTTTTTATTTTTGAAGAACAAATTGAATGAGGAGAGAGCATCTTGCCAACTCACAATCCCGGGAAAGGCTTCGGCACGACGAGGACTTCTATCGTCTTGTGTGAGGCCCCCGATGGCGAGCTGGCCAGTATAGAGTAGAAACCGGAGTCGGCGAGCGTGACATTATGCAGCGTCAACGTGTGAGGATCCGTGACATCGGCGAGAGCCGCGTCCTTGACCAACTTGGCGTACGGCGCTCCGTTTCGGTCGAAGTAGCTCCCGTTGATGTGGTAGTGCTTGATCCAACGCACGAATGCCGTCAGGTGGCTGTAGACGTCGCACGTGATGCTCAGGCTTTCGCCTTCCGCTACGGTGACGTTGGAGAACGGGCACACTATTCTCGGCGTCGGTATGAACCGCTCGTGAACTTCGACCGTGTACGTCCACTGTACGGAGCCGAGTCGGTTGGACACGACGCACGTGTATTCGCCGCTGTCGTTGCGGACGAGGTTCGTCAGCATCAGCGTGTATCGCTGTCCATTCTCTCGGTTGGAGGTGGCGAACGTCAGCGGCTGGCCGTTCTTGAACCACGTGACCCGGGGCTCCGGCACGCCCGTCGCTCGGCAGTTGAGTCTCACGCTGCCGCCCGTCGGCTGCACTTTGATGGCGTTCTCCATCTTGGCAGGGTTCACGAACCGAGGTGGCGACTCGTGCTGGTCTTCGTAGAACGACTCGATCAGGTTGTTTTCTGCGCCGATAGCGAAGCCGCTTGCGATTATCAGAACGACGTACTTCATCTGATATGGTCCCACCATTGTGCTCCGTTGGCACAAATCACTAAAAACGATGTGTGGTAAAAATCCCAGACGTGAAATTTGGGTGTGCCGCACACGCGATGCAACAAAGGCTGACGTTTTATACAGGCTTTGGCAGCCTTACGAAGCGCCTGGTTCGACACTCTGGTAAAACAGGATGTATGACAGCCCCTGTGGCCACGACTGTCGCTTTAGCGAGTTGCGTCGACACTTGACGCCTATCAGCGGAGTGACGAAATTCTGCCAAGGTCGAGATTTAAGGAGCCGTGATATCTGGAGGCCGACCGCGTACGTCAGTGAACTCTTGCACAGGAAGCAACAAATACGATCTCGTTATTTCGCTTCCGGAATTGCGGTCAATGGCGACGAACCTTAAAGAACTGCGTCCTCTACAGCATCCTCTACAGGCCCCAGCACACAAACCCTGTTTACGAATTTCTCATCGCAAGCTTCCATCTTACCCTGACTCCTGTGCTTTTTTTTTTGCATCCTCTATAACTTTCTAGACCTTACTACGTTTCACTGGCAGCTGCACAAAGTGTAAGCTGGCACGGTATTGGATTTTATCCCATCAGCCAGGATCCTTGTAATACTGTTTACTTATATGATGAGAAAGTATTTGCAGGATCAAAATGACCACTATCAAACCGGACTCATAAGCGCTATGTTTTGCGTTCGTAAGGAGTTACCTGGCTACTTGCATTTATTAATGCTGAGACGTGCGTTACCTTGGCGCGTCACAAAAAGAAAAGAAGCAAGAAATGTTGTCAAGCCTGCCCCTGTTCTATTCCTGGAGATTCACACCAAGATTGCATGTCATGGATACGGATTGTTGTATGGCTCTAGGCACTGTTACTAATTGCCTGATCTTTTAGGGATGCGAACTGGGGAGAATTCATGACTTATCACCAATACGGGAAGTTTGCCGAATGCTTTCAGAATTATAGGAATGGTGTGGTTGAGAGAGAGAGAGAGAAAATAAGGATGAAAGAACGGCAGGGAGGTTAACCAGGGCTGAGCCCGGTAGGCTACTGCATCTTTCTCAGCAGCATACGAATTATAGCACTGCTGACAAGGCTGACAATTTGTCTGTCTTCATCCGTCAGTTTATGAGACATCGATGAAGTGTCCCTTACTGTCGAAGTCTGATGTCGCTCATCAGGTGCATAAAGGCTTGTATTACTTGCAGTGGAAAAAATTATGTTGGGTATTGATTTTTGATATGTTAATTATGTAGTAAACAAATAAGCTAAACTGCACGTGTATAGCGGTAGTTCAGGTAGTTATGCATATAACAGCTCTGTCATATGCATTCAATGCTGCAGCTTTATACAGCCCTCTTTCTCGGATTTCTACGGTACAGCCTTCCTGCGCTGTCCAACACGTGCAAGACTAACATCCGTGCACTACAGAGCGTGCAAGCCCAAGCACTTCGCACATGTCTTGGCTTTCCAAGATGCTCATCGACAGTTGCAACTATCGCTATCGCACAAGAACAGCCGGTCACAACTCATATCATCGTTGAGACGCTGAGAGCGTACATTCGGCATTTGTGACGGCTACCGTCACATCATTTAGCGTGTTTGCCAGTGCGGAGGCCCCATGCTTCGTTCTGCGGTATTGTGACGAAACACTACGACATATTACCGCCTGGCTTCAAACCTGCGACGCGCCTGGAATCTGCGTTGTGGAGTCTCCATCAACCTGACGTGTGCTTATCGGTTCCTGGAATCGTTAAGAAGGCACGCATGTCGCCGCTAGCCCTGAAGCAGTTGTCTTTGCGTCTGTTGGAAGAAACCTACTTTGACCGCAAGCATGTTTACACCGATGGCTCCATTAATTCCAACAGTTCTACCGGAGCGGTGGTTGTTCCATCTGATAACGTACTGTTACATTTCAAGTTTTCTCACATCACGACGTCGACAGCCGCAGATCTCGCAGCGCTTTAAGGTGCAGTCAGGTACATCCTTCAGCAGCCACCTAGTCGATGGGCCATCTTTTGCGACTCCAGGTCAGCCTTACAAACACTACGGTTTGCTTTACGGCACGGATTACACGAACAATCCGTGTACGAGATAAGGCACGACTACCACCAAGAACTCGAGGAAGGACATGATATTATATTTCAGTGGTTGCCGAGTCATTGCGGAATTGTCGGCAATGATCGCGCGGATGAAGTTGCACGATCGGCTCATGACCAAGACCTGCGGACACCCATACCACTCTTGAGAACGGACGCCGCGTCGCGACTACAATCACTTGCACGCCATATCACTCTTCTACCACGGCCGCTGGATAAAAAGTCCAGCGGCCGTGCTTCTATTATGGAATACGCAGGGTTTTTCCAACGCGCGCCTGTATTCGATTGACCCAAATTTGCAACTTCGTTGGCCATCCGAGCTCTCAAGACGCGATGCAACTTTACTGTGCCGCATGTGGTTGGGCGTGGCATTTACGAACGCGTATTCGTGTCTCATTGGAATGACCAGCAGTGCGGCATGCAACATTTGCGCCTGCGAGGAGACGCTTGAACACATTCTATGCCACTGCCCATCATACCAGGCTCAACGACGTAGTATGGAAGTCAAGCTCCGTCACCTGGACTCAAGACCACTGACAGAAAAGAAGATCTTGGGACCTTGGCCTACGGTCTCGCATATGCGCAAGGCCACGAAAGCCCTCTTGTGCTTCTTAAGGACCACCGGACTTCACGAGCGCCTGTGAACTAACAGCGCGAGTTCGTGTTGTGCAGTTTCATGCTGTTCATCCATCTCTTTCTTACTCTTCTTCTTTCTTCTCTACCCTTTCCTTTCTATTATCCCCCCTTCTTCATGAGTGCTTGAGCGGTACGTACAAGGAGAGAATACTAGGGAACGGGAAAGGCAACGACGGCTGCGAGAAGACACCGAAGCGATGGAAGCCCTACGCGAACGATGAAGTGCGCGTAGATCTATGGGAGGTGCGAAAGCTCGGTTTCAGCGGCAGTTTCTGTCTCTGGAGTTTGGACATCCGTGTCGTGTCTGTGGCTGTCTGCGCTAAGAAGCAACCTTGAAACAACATAGCATCACCTAGCTAATGCCTAGCAGAAACCTAGAAGCAACCTAGAAACAACCTAGCATCACCTAGCTAATGCCTAGCAAAAACCTAGAAGCAACCTAGAAGCAACCTATAGCATCACCTATAGCTAAAGCATAGCGACGACCTAGAAGCAACCAGATTAGACTTCAGAATCGTCCGGCTTCGCTGTTTCAAGCCTTGCGCAACTTAGTGCAAGCTTCGCCATTTTTTGTATAATGAATACGAGCATAGATTCGCAGCCCTAGTATGAAGCTTAGCCGCAACTATGATTGTTACTTTTATAGCTTGCCTAAACTGCAAAACATCAGTTGGGATGCTGTCAAGACGGTAACGACCGTAAGCAATGACCATTGCTAAATCTAAATAGCAACGCAATAGGAGATCACTCTTTGGTTAATATTGGTATTACCGGCAATTACTGATGATAACGAGTGTCATAAACACAGTCGGCATATGCTGCTGACAAATAATTGTAACTTCAGGAAACATATTCTTGTCACAAATTCATTTTATTATCCAGTGGTTTGAGCATGGGAGGATCACGTAAAAGGAAAGCTCAAATTTTGATTTCATGAGTGGGCACAACAGTAAGCCAGGTACTTCTATTTGTAGACCCAAATATATTTGTGGCTGTGCACACGTATTGTCCACTGTCGGATGGTCGAGTATTGTTTATAAGCATATATATGGCGTCACCTCGGCGGATACTCAGGTTTTCTTTGGGGACCGCTATGGGAACACTCGAGGAGGCATCACCTTTGACAGGACATTGTTTCATCCAAGTGAGATATGGTGTCAAATCGCTGCTGGCTTTACACTTGAGCGTTACATTGTCGCCTTCACAAACAGTCTGATTTCCCGTAATTTCTGTGATGACCGGGGGAGTCCTCTCGCGCTGAATCACGAACACAGTAAAATTTCTTTGTATCCAACCTTCGTTGTTTGAAACATTGCAGCTGTACACGCCACTGTCATTCTTCTGAACATTTCTGAGGCGCAAAACAAATGGACTCGCTCTGCGTTTTTTACGATTGGGCAACGTACCGTTAATCGTCCACTGGACGCTTAGTTGAGGGCATCCAGTTGCTTTGCAGTTAAGAGACACGTTTTCTCCTGAGACAAATGCAAGGAATGTAGCTTTCTCCTTCGTAAACGCAGGCATCGAACAGTTTTTCTCGTCTGAAACTTTTCCGACATGGTCACTAGATTCAGAGATGACAAGAGCAAGACTTGCGAGAGGCAAAAGCAGGCATTGCCGAATGTTCATATTACTTCGATTTAATCTGCTGAGCTCACAAGGCCAAAACCGAACAGCACTATGAAATGTGGTCGTTTAAATGTCTGAAAACATCGGCCTTCAGCATGCGAAGTTTGTAATTCGCAGACATTATCGTATACAATGTGCGTAGGGTTTTTATTTTATTTGTATATTTAGCATTATCTGCACTACAAAAGGCTATGTTCGCACATGTTCTCTAAAGCCACTTGGCGGCTTGAAAAGTTCATTCGCGATGAGTCCCTGAATGAGCACACAATGTTTCTGAAAAAACAAAGTTGAGGGAAGTATACATGTTCTTATTGAAAACAACACAAGTTGCGAAATTGGCAGGATTTATAACAAATTCATAGCGGCATGGTTCCTTTGTTGTCACTTAGCGCTCATGCGGCCCTACACGCAATTCGCCAGCTTTCTGTGCTATCTGCTCTGCGTGGCGGGCCATACGAACAGCTCGTGTTCGAAATTCGATGTCTTCTCCATACTTCACATGAGAAAGGGCACCACGTGACATTTCAGTGGCTGCCAAGTTACTGCGGCGTCATAGGGAACGAACGCGCCGATAATGCCACTCGGGCAGCTCACGACATTTGCGGGCGTTACCGCCTAGCTCGCCAAACCCTCCCGCCTTTACTACGTCGGTCCTCACGCAGGCGCGAGGTTCTATGGCGTAGACTCCAAACCCGCACTTTTCTTTCCCCTGCCTTACGCCACAAAATTTCCCCCGGGATGTACCCTAATTCGCACTGCAAGTTTTGTTCTGTCAGGCGAGCGGACCTTAACCACATTATGTGGCAATGCAAAAGTCACTCCCCTCCCCAGAGCCTTCGTAAACAATTAAGTAGTCAGGAGCTGTGGGAGGCTGCCATGCGCAGCTACAACCCCGCACTTCAGGAGGCTATCCTGAGGTGAGCTCAGGTGGCAGAGGAGGCCTACCGCGAGTAGGATCCCTCACCTTCATCTCGCAGCCCCTTTCCCTTAAGATGGGATAAATAAAGTTATTTCTCTCTCTCTCTCTCTCGAAAGCGCACAGGAAGATACCATACCACTTTCAATATCTGACGCTGCCAGCAGTCTTCCAGAGCTTGCACAGGAGATCACGCTTGCTCTATGGTGCCCACCAAGCAGCCAAACCAACCGGACCAATCGTCAACGCCACCTATCCTCTTTGATGCGTCTCTGTATGCCAACTGGACTCCGCCGAAAAGAGGCCACACTGCTATATCGCTTATGGCTAGGGGTGGCGTTTACGAAATCCTACTACTTTCTCATTGGAATGGCCGACAACGCTCTTTGCGATGCCTGTCGTTGCGAGGAGACGCTACACCACATCCTGCGCGACTGCCCCGTATATAATCTTCAGAGACAGTCACTGGCGTCCGTTCTAGCGCACCTTGACAATAGACAAATGTCTGTTGAAACTATTCTTGCATGTCGTCGACAGAAGACATCGCAGCTGAAGGCGACGAAGGCACTTCTGAGGTTTTTAAGAGAAACGGACTTGGACAAACGGCTGTGACCGTAATGTCGCGTACCACGCAAAAGTGACTGACTGTGTGTGTGCTATGCTATGTACTGTCTTTCTCTCCCTCTTTCCTCTCCATCTTTAAATCTCATGCGCCCGGTTTCCATGTGTAGGGTAGCAAACCGGTTTTCCTAAAGTGGTTAACCTCCCTGCCTTTCCTTTTCTACTATTTCTTCTCTCTCTTCGTGCGTTAGAACTAAGATGGTGCAACCACTTGGGTGCTATTACGTTATTGTAAAATGGTTGAACAAAACAAAATAAATAAACAACAGTAATTTCTTCCGTAATTATGAACAGAGACGCCTGTGCATGATTAGAGCAATACGATAAGTAGTAAGCCTTGCACTGTTTCTTCTGGTATGGGGGTGAGTAAACATTCAATGCCTTGTGAGATTATACTTTCGAGAAGAAAACTTCAAGGTCCATCCTGTAGTCTACGTCCTTTGTTTGAGAGAATTGAGAAGATGGTCCACAAGAAAGGTAACTTGTATAGTGGGACGAGAATTACCAATGTCTAGCCGGAGTTGACTGCTCTGCGCCTGAAGAGGAGAGGTGATACCTCGCGCTATCTCACCATCCTATGCTATATGTGGCGTTGAACTTGGCGCATGTGACTTGTGCGAAGTGATCGTGAGAGGAGCAGGCATGTACTTCGTCGTCTTTATTTGAGGCTGGCGTGCTGTCTGCTGCCCGGTGATTGACATGCTGTACTAGCTGCTGCAAACTTCTGGGTACTTCACCAATTCTCCTTAGTAATATATGAACCACGTGTTCGCTCGATGACGACGACCACATGAACAACACGATCTTTTTACAGCGAAGCTGTATACGGCCATGGCATGTCCGCCGGCAAAGACGTATGTACCACATAACTAGGGCACCACTACTAACCACTGGTCCACTAAGAATGAAGGGAGCACAAGGGCGGCGAACACCAATTAAGAGGATGCACAAAACGCCACTCGCATGAGGCAAGCCAGACAAGATGACGCGTGCCGCAGCGAAAAGACGCGTACTGCTCAAATGGAAAACTTTAAGAGAGCAGACGCTAAATTCAAAGGGGACATTGAGGACAGACATTTCGGGTTTAGTTGCAGGGTGTGTGATTGGCTACGGATCGAAATTCCGTGCCACCTCCGCGTCGTGTGCTAAGCAGCTTCGCTGGTCACCCACTCTCACAGAGTGGAATGGCTCCTCAATTTTTCTGCGTTTCTCTTCATAAACTCGCAGAAACCTTTGGTACTGCAGGCACCAGCATAGGAGCTGATGCAGACAACGCAAGGGTGGAAAAAGAAGGATAAACAGCAATAGAGATAACTGCTGAAGGAGTGAACCCATAGAAGCTGTGGCTGTAATAATTTGGTTGTCAGGAGCGGTACAAATCTTGTTCTTGTTCTTGTTCTTGTTCACCTGCAACTTTGGCTCACACCCACTGTGGGGGATTGGCCAAGACTTGAGTGGTTTTATAAATGTTATAATTCTTTAGAGGGGAGGTTACAAAATAGAAAAATTATAAATTTGATAGGAAATTTTGACACTTGATCAAATATGAAAAATAAATAAAGAAATAACAATAATGAAATAAAATAAATCAATGCCCGAATATTTTAACTATATACATGAGTTGACACAGAAGAATAGCAATATAGATTCTTTCTCTTTTTGTGCGAAGCGATTGAGCTCGATGGCGATGCTGCTGCTGTGCTAATCGCTTTTATTGGCATCCCCTTTGTAAATCGTGATTATCTAGTCGTCTTACTTGTTTATTATGATCAGTTTTTAATACGTCTATTGCACCCCTGCAATATCACCTTTCTTTTTCTGATCTTTTCTTTCTTTTTTCAAGCGTCTATTTCTCACTTTTACTTTTACCTACGCCCTTCATGACACCCGTCGCTATTGCTCTGGCCCCTGTCTTAATCATTACATTCACAGCCTTTCTAGTTCAGTCTTTGTCATTTTTGTATCGTCTTCTTGTTTGAATGAACTTATTGGGCATGGGTTCATTCTAGCTTAGCGAAAGCACTTGTACGCTTAGGGGTCGGTGCGCTACGTCTAAACATTGCGAACATAAGAATGCATGGCGCTGAAAGCAGGATTAAGCGTAGACTAGAAATACGCACAAGAAGCACCCAGTGCACCTGGATTTGCGTTGTCGCCTTCCTCATCTTTCGACAATGGGGCGACGCTGAACAAGAAAACTGGTCGATTGTCTATTTCCTCATGGCCTTCCTTAACCCGCCCGCGTTGGCACTACGTTAGATTTGGTTTTTTCTCAGAAGGTACAGGGGGAATGGAAAGAAACGCCAACAGCGCGGCGCACTATTTTCATCACGCTCCGACTTTGGAGGCAACAAAGAAATGCTAGAGTGGTTCTTGAATGTATCATGAATGACTCTAGTGACTTTTTATTACCGTCCTAGCCACAACCGCTTGATAAGAAATGCGAAATAGCAGAGCGTATCCGCGATGCGTAGCGTAGCAGATGCCTCATTTGCTCGCGTGCGATTTGCCGTTTTTGCGCGCGAGCGATTTGCCGCTTGTGCGCGTCCCAGATAATTACTTTTGCGACGATAGTGTGCGCAAAGGAGCCGCACTTTATAATAGTGGACATGTGTTCGATGTCACAGCTAGCTGTGTGGTACGACAATGTCACCATACGCGCCAAGTGTTTGCCACAGACAAGCGTCAGCAAGCTTTCCTACGAAGTGGAGCTCAGCGTAAGTACACCGCTTTCTTTGTAACGTCCCGATCACTAAGGCCTGCATGCGTTGACGCGTGAACCAACGTTTTTTCTCGACACAGTAGCTTCGTTTACGTGCCATGTGTTTATATAGTAGATTTTGAGGGAGCGCTGTCGCACCCAACGTTGGTCGCACCGGCGTATAGATTTCACAGGTGCGGCCACGCGAAGGGCCAGCGTTGGTAAAACTTTGAAACCAGCACGATAAACTTGTGAAAAAATAAACGATAAGCTTGTCATCATCAGCGTAGAAGCGCACAGTGAACATTCTGCACCGATGATCGCATTCCAGTGCCATCAATAGGTAGAATGCAGCCGATTTCGTGCAGCACACGTGTGATTCCACGGCGGTTTTGTAAAGGAGCCGTCACCTGCCCCACATTCTCTGACATTGCGCTTCGCGCCGTTCGTTTTTCAAGAGAGCCTAGGCATCGCGTCTTATCAGTAATAAATAACAACCTCATGTGCATTGTAGCGTCTACAATGCAGGCGAGGCGACCAAGTGTAAACGTAGTAGCGTTCGCTGAAGACGTAGCGACATAAATTGAGAAATAAAAACACGGTAATCGTTCTAACACTGCCGTAAACAAAGCGCGATTGCTTACCTTCTGCGTCGTAGGGCCACAATTTACCGCCGCCGTCGCTCTCGCTCATGAAATAGCACTGGAAACGTGTAGAAGTGCGTTCCTGGCGATTTTTTGTGTGTGTTTGAGCAGCCGACAACGCAGCAGTTGTTTCTCGACATCTCTGAAGCCGGACAGAGTCGTTAAATCACGATGAAAACACATCCATACATGCACTCGCGTACACTCTCGCGGGAACACTTCTTGCCCGGACCCACCAACGCTTCCGAGCCGTGGCGGCAGATGTCGTCGTCGGCGCTTTGCGCTTCGCCTATAGATGCCGCCCTGTTCACGTTTCCTTCCATCGTGACAGTGCGTGGCTAACACTGTTGACAACTATGAAGTAGTTGAAGACACCTCGGATCAAGCTGTGCTTCTGTCTGACAAAAAGTCGCCCTATAGCGGGCGTTTTACTTTCTCCACTTTTCGAAACTTTTAAAATGTTGATTGCGCGTTTATCATAAGTGAATTGTCTTGTAATTTTGGTCACTTTATTGTGCCGAGCCACGGAAGCGTGAACCGTTGGGCTAGTTGGTGTGACACTCCAAGAATGGGGAGTGGAGAATTGCCGAAGAATAAGAACACCGACGAAAATAACAAATGTTCTGACAGAGAAGATCTTACCGTTCAGTACCTGCAGTGTGTTCTCTTCGCCGATGCGCTTATTCACAGGCAATTTTCCGCTATTCATTCTTGAAATATATAAACCAGTTATCGAGGGGCTGCAAACAACATTTATCAAGAAATAGTTTCTTCCGCTGAAATTTGATAAAAGTAGACATTTGTATTCGGTGACAAATGCTGCTTCGCTCTTGACAACGTCAACAAACTACTCCGCTTCGACACCGGGGAAGAAATGTACAAACTTCTCCTTTTAGTGAACCAAGCGTGATCTAATAGATTGCAGATGGATTTTCATGGAAGCGGAAATCATTGCGGCAAGCACACTCCATCCAGAAAAAAAAGGTGAAAAAAACTTGGAGGACGCTTGAGTTTCGCATTCAAGAGTAGAATGCGATGTCGTAATCGGACCGTGTTCGTATCGCCTTCCCAATCGCTAGCCTGGCTTCGCTTCTCGGTGGAAACCTAAACCGTGGCGCAAGAAAAGGCAAAGTGCGGAAGCCCTCCGGCTCCTATATCCATGTATGCGGCGCAACGAAACACGGAGGGGTGATGACGTTTAAAGCGCGCCCGTGGGAACTTTGCGCCTTCTCACCTGTGGTAGACAAGCCTCTGCCAAGCTGAAGCACCTCCGAGATGTGCGTACCACAAAAGGTAAATGGTGCGTATAATGAGCTCGCCATTAGTATGCTAGAGGATATGCGTGGTGACCGAGTGGCTAAACAGATCGCGCTGCGGAGCGAGGGATCGTACCTTCGAATCCCCGGTTCCGCTGGAACCGAATGTTTTTATTATTTTTTTATTCGCATCTACCCCGAATTTTCGCTCACGGAAAACGCTGGTTTTTCACTCACAACCAACGACGCCGTCGCCGACACTCACACCGAAATTTCAGCGAAACGAGCTCTTTAAGGCTATCGTGTTAAAAAAAGAGCGCTTATGTTCGCTTTAGACGTACACTGTTGAAAGTTAAATACCAAAATGTTGCCGTAAAAGCCAAAATGTTTATTGCGGTCTGCATTACACGGAAAACTTTCACGAGACCTTCTCGAACGAATAAATAGGGGATTCGTTCTTATGGCAACATCTACGTCATCAAAATTTTCGCTCTCATTGTATTTTGTAATTTTCGAGGCATCGGAGCATATGTATTACACCCCCCCCCCCCAAAAAAAAAAAAAAGTTTATAGCTGCTGAAGTTGCTCCGAATAATATTTGCTCTAATAGTTCGCACAAAGAAACATATCTCAAAATTAAACCGAACGGGATGTTTAGGAGATGGCAAACACCACACAGTACACATATTCATACAATACCAATTTTTTTTCTTTATTGACACGTAGACGCACATAAATGCAACATATTATTTCGCAGATGATCACGGCATTCAATAATCAAATGTGTCTCACGTCAGATAAAACTGTAATGGTGGTTGCAAGCGTCAGTAATATATTTCAATTAAAATTATTAAACTGTTACGCAGCTGTTATAAATTAGCAGCGAGGGATTGCTTATATGCTTAATTCGTATTTACGACGCTCAGCAAGAACAGTAGACCTTATTGGGATTCGGCACCACGTTTCAGATTAAAGTGGCGTTTTATATCATGTGAAATTGGGTATTCGCAGTTAGGCGGCTTTCCCTAATTACTACCTTACTTAAATTGTGCATTATCAATGTTTGCTTTGGAGGGTTTTTCAGAGCTAGCGTTGAAGCACGGAATAACAAACAGAACGGAGCGGGCTTATGCTGACCGACGTTCGTGTGTATTATGTGTGATATACAAATTTGTGTCTGTACTGTGATTTTCTTCATATTTTTTTGTAGAATTTACAAACATTGAAACATCTGGCTTAGTAGTGCCTAACTGCGATCTGCACTAGGTATAGCAAATGTCATTACGCTCGTAAAATTAGTTTTTTCGGTTTATCGCATGTACTTGCATATTCCTATAATCTCGTTAAAGGCGGTCCATTCGAATCGGCCAATAAGGAAGAGCCTAATCCCAAGCTGAATTAATCACAACCTACTCAAGTCTATGTTTAAGGCAACGGAAAAGGTGCCAGTTACCACTCCGATATTGTCTACGGATGTTCACTAAAAAGCATTATTATGCAGAAAGTGGGGAAAAAAACAGCGTTAATAATCTGTTTTTTTTTCTGGTGTCGCCATGTGCTGTTATATGCTGAACATGGAACGGACGATACAACATTGTAACACGACACTCAACGAGCATTTTCACTGCATTATTCGACTCTTATCTGCGTTCTTTAGCGCTCCGAGGATGCAAATTGAGTGATGCTGCATTAGGCGCATGCATCGTAGTGCGCATGCGATGTTGGGCTGTGCTTTCCTTTTCTTTTTTTTCCCTTTTATTTTTTCCCTATTTGTTTATTTTTGTCTTGTCCATGCAGGTGTGCGTGACGTCCCATTTAAAATAAACTTGCTATCCAACTTTTCTTTCTCTCTGTGGTGCTTATACAGTAGAACCCCGCTGTTACGTCGTTTTCCGCCGGTCCCGGCATAGCTCCCATAGGATACAATGTATTTGGAACCCCGCTGTTACGTCGTAACTGTCGGACCGTTCCCGTATGATGCGTCGCGAAGTGCGCTCGGAGCCGACCGAGTGACTACCAAAGAGAGCGGCCATGGTGCATTTTCACGCAGTTTGGCCTCGTTTGACCGTAATATTAGCCGCATGAGAGGCGCAAGCAACAGAATCTTTCAATTGATGCAAACAAAAGCATGGCCTTCGAGATTCAAATTGCAAAGATGGCGTCTATGACGTAACTGCTCGCGAAAGCAAGGCCTTCGAGATTGGCATTTACTATTGACAAAAGCATAGCCTCTGAGATTTGTATTGCACAAACATGGCGTGTATGACGTAATTGCTTGCGAAAGCAAGGCCTTCGAGATTGGCATTCACTTCTGCCATCGCGTTGGCGTAGACTCATCATCATCGTTATTTGTCGGAGAACGGGAGGAGTTCGAGCTGGTTGGAGCTCGCGTGGTCGTGCGTGCGGTTCGCGGTCGGACTCGCCGCGCCGGTCGTGATTGCGTGTGCTTAGTTCTTTCATGCCTACAGCTGTTGGTGTTAAAAAAATCACATACGTTGATTACATTTCTGTGGATGAGGCCGTCCTAAGCTCCGCGTTTCTATCCATCGACTAGATCGCGGCTGAGCGCGCCAATTTTCGTGCTGCTCGTAAGAATTGAAATAAAATTCTGTACCACTAAATATTTTGCCGTTTTTCCTGTTTTTCGGCTCTTACGTTTCCCGTCTCTTACGTTTATTTCCTACGGTCCCTTCAAAAACGTGTCAGCGGGGTTCTACTGTATATGTTTACGTGGTTAAAAATAATAATTGGGACTTTAAGGAGCTCCGCTAATAGTGAATGCGAAAACATTCTGCGAATTTATGGTGCCAATTTATTATTCGTATAAAAAAATTATTTCTTGACCACTTGGCAATCACATATTAAGAGTCGCGACATTATGAAGTTTTATAAAAGCAATTCTTCTGTCTTCTTATAGATTTATGTAATTTATTAACAACAACCAAAATGCCAGCAATGAAGCTTTAAAAGAGACATTTTTTCAAGAGCCAATAAAAAAATTGTCCTCGTAAAGTAAGTTTTTTCTCTGCTACTAAACTGCCCGTATTTGTGTATACTGTACATATGTAAAACATTAATGAACAAGTAAATAAGCCCGTTTGCTAGCGTGTTTACGTTCGCTTAAATATTTGAGTTCAGCCCATAATGATTGAAAAGAGGCGCTTTAAGATTTTGGCTACTGTGAAGACGGTTAACTAAGTAGAAATCGTTGCCTTCATTTTAGCTGGTAAAGATAAAAGTGCTAGTGTATATAAAAATTCGTTCAAGACGCGACGAAGGGAAACATACACAAGAGCTTTAAAAAGATTCCTATTTCATAAGCTTGCAACCCATTACTGATACAGTTTGTTCATTGCAAAAGCTATCTACTTAAATGCTTAAATATTACTTGAATGTACAATAAGTTCGCGTATGGTATAAAAGACTAACTCTACAGCCTAAAAAAGCATTATAAAAAGCGGTGAATCTTTCAAAGCTGCGAAAAAATTCGTGTCCGTTTTTATACGGCGGCGTGAGAGATGAGATGACGACCTTTGTTCTTCGGAAGCCCTGACAGTTTTTGCATTTTTCGAGTTCACCAAAGGTTCAGTTGCATAAACGTCTCACGTGACATCACGCCAAATGTTTAACTTGCGCTCTCAGTGTTCTTAGATGGTGTGCATGGATTTCCTAAGTTATAAAGTGCACTAAGAAGGTCTGTGGCTGACATTAATCAATACAGCTTCATAAGGATACTAGGAAAATGACGGCGTGTTTCGGAAGCGAGAAATTAACGAATTGTAATTATCGAATGGGAACGAGAAATCTATAGTTCATTAATTTTTTTACGTGGAAACGCTAAATGCACGGAATATGAAGGGATCTTCAAGGGTGGGAGCACTCGACCAACGCTACAACATACATACGTTTTTTTTTAAATATCCGAGTTATTGGCCAGACACTGGCGAACACTACATTCCCGAGAATACTGACTACACGGCAGCGTTCAAAGGTATTCTTTGCACGTCCCCAGCCTTCCTTCATAATAAAACGCGTTGGATGTATGCAGGTCCGCTCACACCTGCCTGAAACAGGGATTACAACAGGCAGACTTGTCTGAAACAGTGCAGGTGCGTAGCTGGGATGTGCTCCCTGCATTTGAATGAGTAGTACGGAGTCATTACACGAGAATAGCTTAATGACATCAGAGCTCTGTCTGATGATGGCGGCGAAATGGGCTTGTTTCTCAGGCATCGCCGGAATGGTATCAGGGCCTATCTGTACGAGAACTGATCTGGTCGGTTCTCCACCCATTCCATGTTGGCAAGCATGCTTTATGGTCTTTGCCATGGTACGTAATGCACAAAATTAATCGGGCAATCGCATTTAATTACGTTCTCAACTAATTTTGAAGACAACCACTTCTGCCTTGTCTGGCAATTAAATCGCCACTGCTTGTCGTTGGTAAACTGTGTTTACCGTATACCATATGTAGTCCAAGCTGTAATAAAAATGTTTTGTGGCTATTTTGGGCCATGGAATATTTCTTATTTTTCAATGTGTTGCTAACACACATTAGGCACTAACATGAACTTTCAAACCTTAATCGCTCTTTTCACACGACGATACCGTTGTTTTGAACGGTAAGCTTGTTCTGCTTAAGCATGACGGTAAGGGTGACGGGTACTACGGAAAAGAACTAAAAAGGTCACACAATGACCAACTCCAGAGTTTTGGGTGCTTCCCGTCTAAATTCTCGTGTGAAGTTTTTTCCGCGCTTGTGGCCATCACGCTAAGCATAAACCAGATAGCCAAACTTTAAGTTTTGTTAGAATCGTTCAGCTTCCTTCACCAGTTTTGATCACTGTATTCGCCGATTTCTAGACGTCTTGCTTCTGAACGAAAAGAAAAACACTACCTAAAGCGCAAGTGGCACGATAATGTCGAACCTACACAAAAAGCCTCCCAACCAGAACTCATTGTAAACACGCATTCAAAGGCCAACATTAAATTCAAGAAAGCAGCTTGAGCTTGCTAATTATGTCTTAACTGTGCGCTATTGCTCTGTCGTTAAGGTCACTCCTGCTTTTACAAATGAAATCATGAATCACATGGCACTCGTCATACTTCCCAATATTTGTTGTCAACATGAATTGTTCTCCACAACTGACCCTACACCTATGTAACTGCTGATAGGGAATGCTAAAACCAGATGTGACCGGTACTGCGTTCATGCCTAAAAAAATACTCGTAGAAAATCAAGTGATGGTGGTTTGGTCGCGATGATATAGGTAAGCGCAATGTTACGGAGCGATGCAAGATTATTTTTCCGGTTCCTCGATGGGCGGCTCGTCTGGCATAGAAGAGGACGGACCATCGAGCAGGAAGTGGCCCGCAGGAACTCTTTGCAGCTCGCCTGGCACCTTTTTCTTGAGCAGCGTATAGCAGTCTTCCACAATCTGCAATGCGTTTGAGAAATGAGAGCATGAATGAGCGGACTGGGCGATATCTTCTTCGTTCTTAAAGCTTATTCGTTAGGATTGCTTTATTCTCTGAATTATTATGTCAAAAAAGGTCGTGTTGAGAGATGAGAACACCTTGCACTACAGCGCTCTTATGAGGTTTACTACTAAAGCTCTCCGTATGTTTTTTTTATGTTCCTATGTGTTTCTTTGACTTATCCTAGGGTCATACGCTTCATTACGAGCAGACTTACAAGCACGTTTCCCATAGATAAGGAATTTTATCACACAATGAACTATCCGATAAACAATGCTTTAGTTATGGGAACAATAAGTACCCTGGTTAGAGCAGCAGGAATCGCTGTCACGTTTGTGCAACTTGTTTTTGTTGTCTAAAATTTCTGCCGCCTTCACGAAAATTAATTTGACTATGACAGGCTTGGAAAGAACCTCTTATTCAGCATAGAACAAAAAGGTGTATTGAATGTATCGTGGACTCTATGGTTATCGATTTACATGTTACGCTTGGAAAATCCAGTATCCTCTCTATATACAATCTGTAAGGAAGCACTTCAGTTAGGGCAAGGTGGTGCAATGCAAGGTGAACCAGCAGGAAAGACGAACACTAAGGAAAAACATGAAATTTAGTACCAGTGCTGAACAGTGCCGAGTACCTCATCACTGGTCCTATGCGTTTGTGTTTTCCTTCAGTGTTCGTCTGTGCTGGTTGACCAGTCGTTAAGGGACGCCGGAGCTACGGCGTTTGTGAAGGACCACCATCCGTTTTTGGCAGCAGTATATTGAATATTATAAAATTTGTGAACAGGCAACTGCAATACGAAACCGACCTTAGGAGGACCTTCAATGACCTCTTCCATGTCCCAAGGGACGTCGTAGGCTTCTTCTATTCTCCTTCGCATGGTGGTCCTGGCGATGGTCGCGTACTCCTGCTCTGGCCACATTCGCTTGGGAAGGGTCGCACTTTGGTAGATGATGGGAGGGTCTGAAAGTGGTGGTCAACAATATTATCACATTTTCTCCCTAGTCATCGGGCATATGCCACGCACTTACGAATGTCGATATGACCAACGCCAGTGCACAAGTGCTTACGGTTCTTCACTAGTGACGTCTTTTATGTAAATACTGTTGCCGATGGTGTCGGACAAGAACAGAAGACGCTCTTGAATGAGATGTGTGATGTTGTCGCATTACAACATTTCTGGTAGTACGTGCATGATAAATATGAGATTGACACGTGCTGCATGACACATGTTGAGGGTTCCTACAGACCATCTGGTGGAAGAAGATATAGCGTAAGAGCCTAACATTTGCACTTGTTGGTAAAGTATTTTCAGAAGTAAACAGTGCTTAGGCTATCGGGTTTACGTTCTTCGATTGTGTTCGCGTTGGAGTGATCCTAATTTGTAGTTAATGCAAAATATTAAAAACAATAATAAAAAGGAACACTTATCGGCACAACACATACTTTTTAAAGGATCAAAGTTCGCTGGGAAGATATGTAGATTCGATGTATGCGAACAAGAAGTTCAGTGCTTTTCGCTAAAGTTCATCGCATGGGACAGCTATTGCAAAACCTGTATTTTACTCTTATTTTTTTACATGTATTTCTGCCCACACTCTTCTAGGGTATTTTTCTCCTCCTCCTCTCTCCCTTCAGAATAGCAAGCAGGCGAATATACGCTGGCTAATCATTCTGCTTTCAATGAAGAACTTTGTCTCTCTCTCTCAGCTTATAGCAGTGCTGGCGTCCACTGCTCTCGAAGGCAAATAGATAAAAGGCCGTCTCCAGTGAGCTGTAGTGTTGGTTATTTTTCTTTAATCTCTTTACGTTCATCGCTACGTACCTTTTTCCGGGGATGTGATTTTCTTGTAGAAGACCCAAGCCACAATAATTGATGTGAAGATAATCAATAGGGATGCAATCACAGGGCCAATGACTCGAGCGCTGAGAAGGTATTTGGGGCCTTCATCCGTCCTTTGTGGCAAGGGTTCTGTGATAGCACCGGAGAACACATTGTCACTATTCGTTAAGAAAACAGCAACAAAAACACCCCGATGTCAGGTAATATATGCCGCAACAAACACTTAATGCTGTTTGAAATTAGCGTAAATATTTAGCTTTAGAGATACTGAACTCTATACTACAGGGTGCATGCTCCAGCATCCGATGATGTGGAACAGAGCGTTTAACGGTTGTATAGCAGTAGGCTCGATTACTACGCTCCGATTTTGGTTTAAATTGCTCCAACTGGCACAATCTTTTTCAATGGCGATGCTTGTTTTCTTATCTCTTTCTTTTACTGGCTAAGCCCTCATGAGCTAGATAAAGGTCTTATGTCAAATAAATATTATCGACAAAACATCGCTTTGGCTGTTTTTCAGGCATCCCGAAATCGGCAGTTGTCATCATTCAACTAGCGGCGTTTTGGACATAAAAATATCTTGGACTACGGTGCGTATACTATCTTACAGTACAGTGTAAAAGTGAAACTCACGCTCTCCCGTGGTCTCGAAGAGCACCGGCTCTGACGGATCACCGCGGCCGTACATGTTGTATGCGGACAGGACCACCTCGTACGGCGTCATTCTGCTCAGACTGTCCAGAGAGAGCGTGTGCGTGTGTGACGGAAGTAGACAGAGCGCCAATAGCCACCCCGTTCCCGATAGTCGAGCACGTACTCTGCGAATAGAGCGATGACCACAAGTGTAGCTCTCTTATACGCACAGAGGAGCGGAGCAAGAAGGAAGCAGAAAGGCAGAAGGTAGGGAGGTTGTAACAAGACTGAAACTGGGGCTAGTTGGTCGTACTTCATAATGGAGCGGCAGCGCAACCACACACGGCAGGAGGCACACGAAACACAGCGCTGTGTTTCGTGTACCTTCTGTCCGTGTGTGGTTGCGCTGCCGTTCCATTATGAGGTAGGGAGGTCAACCAGAAAAGCGTGCGGTTCGCTAACCTACGCTGGGGGATTGCGAAAGATCAGAGAGAGAAAGCAGGGAAGGAAAGTAGGATTTGTAATAATTGCTTGGATTTCATATGCCAAAACTGCGATATGATTTAGTTAAAGAAGTTGCTAGACACCTTCAGGAAATACATCCGAGTGTCCTGTGAGCAGCCTTTGGGAAATTGGTTTTATTTCTCGTTAAACTTTGCGGTGGCTACGATATACATTTTCATAGTTACCTTCTTATCAACGCGGGCGCGGGGGCGGAATGAGTTACCCTTTTACGCCTTTTTAATAATTTCATTATTAGGTCCATTTTCAGTGCTGCAATTCCTACAGTCAACGTGAGTAGCCACCTTGTCCTGCTGCAAAACTTTAAAAAATAAAATATCGTTGAAAACATGCAATAATAACCTTATGTGAATGAGTTCTCATTTTGTTATTAGAGACTTTTCTTTCTGGATGTATATATAGAGAACGGAACAACAAGCCAATACATTTGCCGAAAGCGTAATAATCATGAATTTCTCCTATGACTAGACGAGTTAGAGAAAAAAGAACGGTCAGCTTACGTGTTACGCTCCTTCGTTTCCTCTCGTTTATGGTAAAAGTTGCAGAGCAGCATGTGACACTGCTGACGCTGAAGGCAGGTGCCACTGGGAGGTCTGGTGCAATATCATGCAATGGAAAGGAACGTTATGCGTGTGTCACACATACCGATGGAGAAAGCGCAGTGGATGAGTCAATGATTCGACCTTCTCAAGGAGAACGAAGGTCGTGTTCCTCAAAGCGAGGGAAATTGTAATGGTACCACTTCTCATCAAGGTACAATGCGTATACGCTGTTTTATGAACAAATTATAGGTGAGGAATATGTAAAATATACATATACAATCATTTCTAAGCTTTATAACTGCATCGTCCTGCCTTTTATATATGATAACTTGAATAACCTGCACTGGTTACGAAGAAAATCTAAAAAAAAAAGCTTCGTGACATTGTGGCTTTAGCTCCTTGAATAAAACGTCAGCGCTTTTCTTCAATTGAAATGGTTGATAGGAGATGCTTGCGCCTTCAATGGCGCCGGTTGCTCCTTTCCGCATGAAAAAAGAACAAATAGCAATGTAAAAATTTAGAGGATTGAAAAACATAGAAGACACCTATATTTCACAAAAATTTGCTCGCTGCCGCACGCGAGTAAAGCAATTTTCTGAATTTGATGATATGACACTCTGGGTTTAACAGTTCCATAAGCATGTGAAGATGCGCGTAAAAATATAAAAACACGCTCGTAATTTCCGCCACTTATCTACAGGACAAAACACACGAACACACAACAAAATCAATTGGAGTAACACAGAGGAATTACATGCATACGCAAACTATACGGCATTAAGAAAAAAATATATTAATGGCCTCAAGCGAGAACTTTTAGTATTTTTGAAATGATATTTGTGTTGTCCACAAAGTATTAAAAGCCACAAGCGGTATTTTTTAATGACAACCAACAGACAGTCAAGCCAAGAGAATAATAGGGGATGTTATTTGTAGTAATTATGATATAAACGTGAAGAAATTAATGTGGACGAAAGGACTGCTTGCCGCCGGCAGGTACCGAACCTGCAACCTTCGAATAACGCGTCCGATGCTCTACCAGTTGAGATGCGGCGGTGGTCATCCTTCCGTACACTTTATCGGCTATTTATGTGCATTTAAACTTGGGAGTGTTGGTCAGCTCAGCTCGTAGCCATGACGGCGACTCATGGCTACGAGTCATGACTCGAAGGTTGGAGGTTCGGTACCGTCCGGCGGCAAGTTGTCTTTGCGTTCACTTTAATTTCTTCGCATTTATATCATAATTTATACAAATAAAGTCCCATATACTTTCCTTGGCTTGATTGTCTGTTGGTTGTCATTAATTTTGTGTCTAACAAAGAAAACGAGCCCTTAAAGTTACCCTTCTTTCGTTCAAGCGGTCTTTCTTGCAGTTCAATTGTTGGCGATGGGCCAGTTATTCTTTCTTCTAGGGCGGGTCATTGAAGGCAACATGAGACCTGGATATTTGGGGCCTTCTTGTTCATATGATATTCACATGTAGCTCGATTTCTTAGTAAACCAAACAGATTCTTGGTCCTTTGAAGTTTTATACTAGATGAAGAGAAGCTTTATAGGTGTAGATACGGTTAGAATAAAGCCTAGACATGTACCTTCCTCGAGCGTGGTGAAGTCCAGCTGATGAGACGACGGACTCGGTCCGGCGGAATTGAAGGTCTGCACTATGGCGGAGTAGCGTGTGTTTGGTCGCAGTGCACGCAAGACAGCCTGGGTGGCGCCGGCGCCCGTCACGGTCTGGTACGTGTACGGCAGCATCGGGGAGTCGTACGCACGATGTCCAACGTAGTAGCCCTGTATCTTTCCGTTCTGGTGCTCTTTGGGTGGCACCTTGGCAGAGAGAAGGCGATAATGTTTGCAAAGATGGGCGTCAGCTTTGTCGCTTATACAGAGTAGCAGGCTAGCTTTAAAGTGGCCTGCAACGCTTTTCCAAGTAACCATAAAATGGCTTTATTAAAGGAGCTTATTGCACCACGAATCGACCACCGCAAACATTTTTAGACTCCGTCAAGTACGAGCAAAGTTACGGAGATTTGTCGCACGCTGTAACTGCTTTCTCTCTTCTCTCGTCCCGACCAGCGCGCTGGAAGCTAAGCAGGGAGGGTTGGCACGGCGGAAAGAAGTTACGCCACGGGTGCGCAGGGCCAACATAAATATTCATCGGTAAAAAGGAATTGAATAGTGTTCACAGGGAGTCGGAGACTTAACGGGACAAGCTTCTTGAAATATTATTGAGACAATGGGGTCAAAATACTAAAGAAGACTTTAGAAGAAGACTCACACTTTGCGAAGATAACGTAGAAAAAAAAACAACTTTAATCGTCGCTTTCTCTCCTTATGATGAACATATGATACCGAAAGTAACGACGATAGAGTTCTCGAAGAATAATTTGTCGCCTCTAAACAGATTTAGTTCTTCATTTTAGTGTCCCTTCAGTGTGGATGAAAAACTCATCTTTGTACAAGGTGAATGGCCAAATGACTTTAGAAAGGAAAGAAAGAACAA
The DNA here is from genome assembly GCF_013339695.2 of Rhipicephalus sanguineus. Classification (NCBI taxonomy): domain Eukaryota; kingdom Metazoa; phylum Arthropoda; class Arachnida; order Ixodida; family Ixodidae; genus Rhipicephalus; species Rhipicephalus sanguineus. Next base: position 161,537,603 of record NC_051181.1, on the reverse strand, counting down.
AGTTCAGTACATGTCCTAGCTTCAAGGTCGTCAAGTGGTTTATTGCTAGCAATTATGCGAGATTCGAGTATCCAATACAATGTAGAACACAGCACCTCCCTGGCGAGTCCGGCAGCATTCCGTTATGTTTCGAACGTAATAGGATACAGTTTCACATTGTTAGTAACTTCACACAGTTTCCTGCACGACAGAAAAATTCTTGAGAATTAGAAAAAAAGAACGAGAAAATGTCTGCACAATTAGTTTATGTAGCTTCAGTTCGAGCGTCAAAGCACTGCGAAAATATCATGAACGTGACAAAGCGTCGCAGCAATCTTGGGAATGCTACTGGGAATGCGTTGGGAATGCTACGATTACCTTCAGTGTTCGAGTTACCGGTGGGAGCCGGCGTTTTCAGCCTGTAAGGCATTAATCAAGCGAATAGCTGGCGTATTTACCATGAAAAATTGCAGTAGCGTCGCCAGTGTGAAAACTGTAACGTTCCAAACTTAGTTTAAAAAGCTTAAAGCGCCGTGAAACAAGTTGTTGTTGTCACGGCAGAGGGAACGCAGAAAGTGCATACGCGCTTATCTATCATGCGCAAAGATGCTGCGTTCACCTTCCACTCGATCTTGACGTGCGTGCTGCCTAACCCGACGACCCGGATGTCCAACGGAGGGGCGGTTGGAGCTGCGTCAGTAGAAGGAATAGTGCAATGTTTGCATAAGCTTGGAGAAAACGTAAAAAAACAACTTAAGACCATTGAATGAGCATATGATAAATACAGTAGATTTTTGCCATAGAGGCTTTGTAACGTTTACGATCACGTCATTTATTACGTGATCTGTTGTAATGGTGGAAACGCAGTTTTATATATTCACTGATGTGAACCGTATTAAAAATGAGAAAACACATGGAGAATTGGTTACTTGGGTACAAAAGTACAGCAGTGCTAATAACAGCATTGTTATAACAAAGCAGAGAACTGGGCGAGTTGGTATGCATTCATGGTTACTGGAGAGCGCGCACTGACGACGGAGACAAAGAGAGAAGAACACGACACAAGCGATCACTGTTATGTTTCTTAGCGACGCTGTGCCTTACAAGGCCTATGCTGCCATGCCACGTTATGACAAGATTTAATATTCACGCAGGCCCGGCGCCAAGATTTTTTTACTGGGCGGGGGAGGGGGGGAGGTTGGTGACTTATGCGCTCTATACTGAGTATGTTTGCTCTGGGGGGGGGGGGGGGCAAAGGGGGGCTAGCGGTAATTTTAGGGGGCAGCTGCCCCCCTTTCCGAGCCCCCTGCTGGTGTCGCCCTTGTATTCACGTGTTGGGAGAATATTATAGAATAACCCTACAGGTATTGTTCGAGAGGCTCGTTTCTTTGTTAGACACAACCAAATGAACCCACCAGTGAGGCCAAGGAAAGCATAGGAGACATGATTTGTTGTTTTTAACTGTAGTGTAGTAATTGTGGCATCAATTGAAACGAATTAGAATAGATGGCAAAGAACATTTGACGTCGGTGGGGCCCGAACTCACAGCCTTCGAGTTACGTGCTGATGCTCTGCTGTTTAATAGAATTGCTGTTATGCGCTCATGCAGTAACAACTTGACGCGAAGCATTTATGTTACCGGCTGCGTTAGATAGTTAGAACACATTGATAACACATTGCTCGTCTTGTGTCTTTACTTCCTGCCCTCCACGGCGTCTGCAGTAACGGCAGTGAGGCAAGCAAGCGGTCCAAGTAATCCACAACAGGGGCGATGTGACATAGGCAGATGCGCCGGCCTGTACATTGACGAAGTATAGCGCTTGACATTACCACTCACCTTCCTCGCTCGTGGTGAAATGAAGGGACGCAGATGGTGCACTCATTCCGACCCTGTTCTCGGACAGTAGGTAGCCACCGTAGGATGTGCCGGGAAGGAGGTCGCTCAGGTAGACGGAGGTTTCCGATCCTGACACCGTGATCAGGGTCAGCTTCCTACTTTGGGCTGCGTGGTGCCGAAAAAAAGGAAAAGAAGTTTGTCGATGCACCCAAGAGGACTGCAACTGCACTTGCGGTATCCTTATAGCTATCCTCGGTTTGTTTGGTTGTGAAGCTACCACTTCTGAAGCTGTGAGGCTGTGAAGCTACCACTTCTTGTTTTTATATGCTTGTTTTCATAAGCTTTTACTGCGCCAACGCTTTCGCACACGTTCTAATAGTTCTAACAGAACGATCACATTCCTTCTAATTGGGGGTCGTGCATGTTCAACTCACAGTTCTCTTTCCAGAAGCGCACGTGGAACGTGGACACCTCCGAGTAGGGCGCTTGCCACATCAGTCGGACTGTGCGGCTCCTGACGTCCAAGACTTTGATGCTAACAGGTGGCGATGGTGGCTCTACAAGAAAAGAATATTTCACAGCAATAATACAGAAACTTGAGCGAGTTGGTACATCTTGATCGTGCGTAAAGTGAAGCACGCACAGGAAACGACGGACGAAAGAGAAGAAGCCAACAGGACAAGTGCTGTCTAACAGGACAGGCAGCACTATAGTCCTGTTTGCTTCTTCTCTTTCGTCCGTAGTTTCCCCGTAAGCGCTGCACTTTACGCATGATGAATATTTCAAAGGCTTGAGTTCAGAAATAGTAGAAAAGTATCGCCCCATAAATTCGTTCCGTTGAGTATACTGTAGCAACACACGAGCTCTATAGTGATTGCGCGAAGAAACAAGCCGTTTACTTTGGCATTATTAAGCCGGAGACGAGCGGGTTTTCGAATGCTGACGTATCGCGAGTAATAGTGACAAAGCTGATAAACGAAGACTGACAGTATGACAATATCGCGAGCAAAACGACAGCACATCCGCAAAATTTGACATTGGGATGGCAGTGATAAATCTCGCATCGTTAAGTTGACACTGTTCTCACCGCCGCCTTTGCCGCGCTGTCACCTGATGGCTCGCCTCCATGACATGTCCCTTGCCCTGATAGTTTTATTTGTAAATATTCGACTTAACCAAAGTTTGTGAATGACTCCTTTTATGTATATATGTGCGTTTGTGACTGTACGTACTATTTGTGCGTATATGTGATGATAGTATACACATAGTCATCACCCGACACCTGGAGTAGCAAGCCAGGCGACAAACCAGGCTAACCTCTCCGGGATTTTCATTAAAGATTATTATCTCTCTTGTAAATACAGCTATTCTAATTATCTTTGAATTGAGTTGTGCAGCGTTAGATACAACACGGAATACATAGAATCAGACACGGACAGCGCTGAGTTATATTTAAGGCTGTTCTGGTCGCTATTTTCATTAGGACAAATCATACTGGTCCTCACTTTTTCACTCTTTTACAATTTACTGACCAAAAGTAAGTCCTTGTATAGGTCGTAATGCTTACCTAGTACATAGAGCTTTGTGAGAGACGTCACGTTGCCGAACTTATTGGAAACTTTGCAGACGTAAGCGCCTGTATCGGACGTCGAACTGTTCTGAATGAGGAGCTCGGAAATTACGCCACCTGGAAGGCTTCGCTCGATGATATCGAACCTGCGAAAAGAACGATGGCTGTCAAACACTGTTCTTCGGCCAAAGAGCAGGTGAAAGCCTACGTCGCATGTTGTGCGCATTGAAACGGTGTGGCGATATGGGGTGATTGCTAGACACGACCTTACCCTTCCCGCACTGTCGCCTGGTATGGCCTCTGGTCCTTGAACCAATGAACTGTCAGTGGGCGGTCGCCCGTTGCTTCACATTTCAACCGGACGCTGTGACTTCTTCGAACTGTTGTCTCCTCTATTCGTTCCAGAATTATTGGCGGTGCTGAAAAAGAAAGAGAAATCACACGAAACTGAACAACTTTACTTTATCACAAATACGTAAGCTTAGTTGGGGTTAAAGTGTAGTAGTAATTTATAGAAACAGGTAACAACACATTATTACGAAAAATATATTTGATCGCGATTAAGGTTACTGGCAGAAAATTAATAATACAGAGATTAATATCACGAAAGCCACGTCGCATGTTCAGCACACATCAACGGTGCTAACATCAAGTTAACGCATTCCAGTCAGCCTCCATCGCGGAACATCAAGTAGGAGATGCGAAGTCGCTGGTATCCGCTCAATAAACCAATGTGTATCCCGAGACTCGCGGCAGACATCAGATCGCTCAAACTAAAGTAGTTATGGCTTCAGTCAACTGTATCTCTTAAGTTTCAGAAAATCAGAAGGCACTAGCCTGTTGGCGGAGGCACGTCCACTTTGTGTACTACACAGTAAGCTCCTCGTGGGAGAGACATTGATGAACAGGAGCACTCCCTGACAGCGGCCTTGTTTGTAGGTGTAATCCAACCATCCTACAACGATCATCTAGGCAACCAAGCTCGGATTTCTTGCTGAGAATCTGAAGGACCGTAGCTCGTCTTGAGCGCGTGTCCTCTGAGATCCACAGCGAGAATGCTGACAAGCCGATCCTCAAATAGCCTTACAAGATTTGCAACGCTGCAGACTTCAAATACCGAAATTACTTCCGCACCACGCACCACTCTCGTGGAAAACTGCATCCACTAGGCCAGTGGTTCTCAGCCATGGATGTTTCGGGGACCCCTTGTGGACCTGTGGAGATGATGAGGGACCCCTTGCAGTGAAAGAAAGGGGGGGGGGGGTCATAACTTAACACAATTTGCAGCGTGGATTGGGTGCCTTTTATTTCTCCCTGGCAAACAATGGTCAAACTAAACTGCCACGCCAATTCGATCTCAACAGTTTGTGAATAAGTTGTACGGTCTGCAGCCACATTCAGCCTCTTTCTAGCTATGTTTGACCTTCACATATGCAAGCCCAGAAAAAGTATGCTCGCGTGCATATGTCGTAGAAAACTGCAACAAAAGCTTTACAACCATCTCATGGAGAAGGGGAAACATAAGTCAACTCCGCCGCAATGCAAGAAATTTATGCGGTGAAGCATATCAAAAATCTAAAGGGGCCGCTGTCATGGGACATAGTGTGCCTCCAAAAAACTGTTTTTTTTTTTTCGAGGATGGGTCATGCGGACCCCCAAAAATGGCTTCGCGGACGCCCATTTGAGAACCACTGCACTAGACTATATCGCTACCGTGTAACTTGATCGCTCCACCAATTGTCTAATCAGCCCTAATTAAAGCATTTACGACTTACTGCTTATGGCGAGGTTAATGATCTTGGAAAGGCCGCTCCCGAGTCCGTTACTGACGTCACACCTGTAGTGGCCAGCATCTTCAGCTTTCACAGAGCGGATCTGCAGACTACCGTTTGGCGCCATGTTGAACCTGTCGCCCATGCGGACAAGCTCGAAGTCTCTGTCTTCTGTGGCAGAAAAGGCGGGCACAAGAATGAGGAAATAGTCTCGTTTAACGCTGAAGTTGCGCAGCGACATTTGTGATGATGTTTGTTTCGGTCTTGTTTTTCTGCATTCCTTAGTGGCATTCCTTAGTGACTTAGATAGCCAACTCCTCGGTTGCTTACTTTTTCGCGAACTCGGGGTTTTATTATTAGCGTGTCGCGGAAGATGTCGTTTTACTTTTGTAAATGCAATATGAGAAATCGACCTGTTTTCTGCTATGAACTTAGCTGAAACACTCTTGTCATCTAGTGTCTACCTTTGTTCTTTCACTTGCGAGACATCTCACTCATGTCGTTATTCTGCGAATGAAACCTAGAACAATAGAGTATATACGAAGACTAACTGTGATGTTGCGATATAGACAATCGAAGCAGGCATATCTGACTGCGTGGTATGAGAATATAGTCTTCCTACCTCTCTCCTTGCTCCATTCGACCCTCGGAACAGGGTAACCGAAGGCATTGCAGTGAATGACAACATTAGATCCAGTTGAAGCTGATCCGTCTGCTGGCTCCTTGATCCAAATTGGTTTCACTGAAAGAGAAAAACGAACAAGTCAAAAGAAGTACGAGTCTCTGATTTTGACAGTCCCTGTACTCAAACATTCAGAAAAATCAGACTTACGCAACGAGTGAAGAAACTAGTAAACTGGCTTGCTTTTACTTAAAGAAAGTGTATTTACCATTCTTGCTACCGTACACCTTTTGCAACGATATGTCATCAGTGCAGATGTGCACACATAAGTATTACGAATTACCTGGGGCCAAATTCACTAAGCTTTTCGATCGTAAGGTCTCTTTGACATTGGCCAGCCGGCTTCGGCAATGATATTTATTTATTTATTTATTTATTTATTTATTTATTTATTTATTTATTTATTTATTTATTTATTCCAATGCCCAGCATCACGATTTCTTGAAATTCTACGCCCAACTCGAACAGAAAATGTTTTGTGAAAATGAGCCCCGTGAACGCTCGCATAACTTCTGTCGTCATGTACGTTCCATTTACTTGTTATCGGATAGATTTTTTGCTATCACCTCTCCCGCCGCAATCTCGCACCTTTTTTATATTTTTCCTGCTGTTATCAAACCAGCGTCGCAGGCAGTTGCGTAAGAGGCGTGTTTTGTAGGCCTGTTGCACTTACCGTCCACGTAGAGCTTGACGGTGTAGCTGTCCGAGCCAGCCGGGTTGCGGACGGAGCAGGTGTAATTGCCGATGTGATCGCGCGTGATCTCGCGCACCACGAGGATGGACTTCCCCTGTAGGCTGACCACATCTCCGAGCTTGTCCTCGGCGCGTATTTCACGGCCGTTGTGGTACCAGCTAAAGTGTACCGGCGCCGATCCTCTCTTCAGTGAGCACATAAGGTCCACACCGTCACCCAGCTTCAGGTTGGAGTCCACGTACATCTTGTGCATCTCGGGAGCCTCTGCGACGATGGGGTGGGGAAGCGACCGCTGGATGCAGTGAAAGTGCTCACAAAAAAAAAAAAAAAAAAAAAAACAAAGGCAGGACTTTCGGCATGTGGCCACGTGTCCAAGGTCTGAACCATTGATACTTGGAGTCAGAGGGGTCTCGATTCGCTCTAAAGCGGTCGAAATGCTCCGTAGGAAGGGCTCTGAGATTAAAAACGTGGGCAATATTACATCTACTGATGTAATAGGCCTATAAAGATCAATAATGTCTTACGTCTTACGTTTGCTCAGACGCTACACGATTGACACCACTTGCAGACTACGCCCATGGAAAGACTCAGATAGTTGTTTGAAGAAGGCTGTACATTAACTCAGCCGGCATACAGGAGACAGAAGGAAAGCGAAGATGTATAATGACGATGAGCACGCTCAAGAACATGAAGTCAGGGAATGACACTAATGACGCTTTTGCTTTTACATTATGCCACGACTCTTATTGATTAAAGGAAGTAAAAGAAATATAGCTTTTTTTGCATTGCTCACTTTCTTGATAACAGAGCCAACACATAAAGGCCGAGTACACTTGTGTTTAGGAAGGAATCCGGCATCGCACCAATTTGTGACTGGATCTTGGAAGGTTATACTCGACCGTAAGGAGGGAGGGGCGGCTTACGAAGCGAATCATTTTCTATTTCAGTTCAGACGAAATTTTGCGCGCGAGAGACATGTGTCCCATAATTGTACCTTATCATCATGCAAAACATGTGCGCGTCTCGAAAACTAATTACTTGCTCCCTCTTTTCATGCTTTGCTCTTGTAGGTAGACGAAATTCTAATTGAGTTCCTGTTTAAATACTCAAGTTTATTGCCATTGCTTACTTACAGTGAACAAAACAAAGTTAGAACACACCACACATTGCAGAGTATATAGTAGTACGTATGGTATTATTGCGCTGCCACTGCCTACGATGTTTGGCATGTTACCAAAGCTCATGAGGCATTGTAGTGTAAGCGATTTGATTATTTTGAACGCGTACAAGATCGCACCACAATGGTGCGATCTTGTACGCGTTCCAAAATAAACACGGAGGCGTGGCATTACATCCAGCCGCACGTGACCGCACGTGACCGCACTCGATTGGTCAATGCAGGGCGGTGACGTCTTTCGCGGTTCAAATGGGCCATTCGCGTGCGGCTGGATGTAACGCCACGCCTCCGTGTTTATTTGGAATGCGTACAAGATCGCACCATTGATGCCTGTTTTATTATTATTATGCATTTCTGATTAATGCGTCTGGTATTTCCAAAAAGAAAAGCCCCGACACGTTACTGTAATTATTCTGGCAGACCTTCGAAATTACTGCGTGTGTGTGTGTGTGTGTGTGTGTGTGTGGTGTTGTGTGTGTGTGTGTGTGTGTGCGTGCGTGCGGGGGGGGGGGGGTATGGGGGTAAGCCTTACGATCTCTTGAATGATGTCTACATGAACGAATACATTAAAGTATAACTTTTGTGCCATAATATGTAATGTGGCCCTTTTGCATCCGCTGCTTTGAGCGTCACAGGTCTACGTCCGAAATTTTCATGTTAGCCTAGTGGCATTTCTTTAGACCACTAAAAAAGATGACTATACTTACCTGTGATGTCAAAGAAATAACATCTAGCACATCGCAAGCAGCGCAACAACTTTGAGCTATAGGCTCACCTATGTAGCGCCGTGTGGGGTAGTGTAGACGAAAACACCTGCTTTTTACTGCATGGGGAGAAGCGTGCATGCTCAACTTTCGTATTATTTCCTCAACGCACTTTTTCGCTATAGGGTCGTGACGTAAGCTTTCATGCATGCGCTGAAGTAGACTACCGTTTTGTCGCTATCACAGAACACTGCTGCGTGTAGAGCACGCGCACTTACAGAAAGGAATACGACAGGACGTTTCGGCTGCGGAGACCACGGATCGATAAAAATGGCGTCCTGGTTTAGCTCGCTGTGCTGCGAATCTTGGTTCTCACTGGGCTACACCACTTGGCGTCTATCGATGTGATTGCCAGCAGCGTACTGTTTTCAAGTTTTGAGCTGCTAATAGTAGGCTATATATACAACCCACTGATGTTTTTCTGCAATGCTCAAACTATATCGGTGAATACAGGAAAGCCATCCTCCCTGCAAGGTATGAGTATAGTTGGTAGAATACTCTGTTCTGTTGTTGCATATGTGAGATTATATCTTCATTGAACGCTTTACATATGCTTTCAGTATCATTCATAAAATTGCAATGTTGCTATAGGTTGTGAGTTGACGAATACTGAAGAGTTCTGTCAAATACATGGCTAAATTCGGATGGTGAGCGGCATGCTTTCTTCATTTAGGAGCAGGTAAACAAAGCACTTTGTGAAACAGTGTGTTGTGCGCCCCGTTCCTATCTACGAAATGCATGCGTGCTCAAGCAGGCCCTTAGAAACAAAGTTATGGTTGAATGAATATATGGGAAACTGAGTCTTGGAAATGAGTTGTTGCTAGCGTCACTTTCCAAATATTACTGTTAGATGACGTCAGCTTGACTCAATGACTCACCCAAAGCATGACAGGTGTCATACAGGCCACCGACTAGAAGCAGCACCACGTTCACTATCACCACCGATTGTCTTGTCACCGGTCGCACGGTTTCACGGACCACCACACCCATGACGTGCACGGCCGCACTTGCGGCGTCGTTGACACACGAGCAGCACAAGTCCGCAGAACCATCCAGCGAGAACGCGCGTGATGCTTTGAAGTGGGAGCGGAGGATGCGGCCACTTCCTTCTTTTCCTTTCTTTCCCGGCTTCCTTCTCTGCGGGAAACGACGCCTCCAAGACTGATGCTGCTGCTGCTGCCGCTCCCTTTTGCGGGCTTGTTTTGGTGGAGGCCCCCCAGCTCCAGCGTGCCCTGTGGGAAAGCGTGACTCACAGGCCGCGGGATGAAAAACCCTCGCGAGAGCGAGGAGGAAGAGCGGGCTGCGTCGGGTGCTCGCAGAGGCATTCCGGGTTCGGTGGACTTCGATCCACCTCGATGGGGGGGCTCCGGCTCGGCTCGGCTCTGTTTTGGCTTAACACGGCCTCGGTGATTGGTCCTGCGGGGTCGGGAAGCGGGAAGAACGAATGCGGTTATGCGGTAACTCAGCTCTGCAGAAAGCTCCAGGGGGAAGACACGCTCACGTATATCCGAAAGACTTTCATTTCGGAGTACCTTTCGCGTGAACGCGTAGGGATTAGAACGGTTTGCAACTGGGCTAGTTGGTGATCTTACATGTTGAGTGGTTGCAGCAAAAAAAATTAAACGCACGGACGTCTTCGTGTTTCTTTCCTTCGTCCGTGCGTCTAATTTTTTCCTGCAACCACCCCACATGCGTAGGGAATGTCGTGGATTACTCGCTAAACTAACCCACAACAATGCAAACAAGTGGGGCAGTCTCCGCGGCAAGTTTGCTGCTTGATTGATTGATTATTTACTGCTTGATTGATTGACTGGTTGAGTGAAAGGTTAGCTGATCAACCAACTCACGGATAGATTGACAGTACTGTATAACTCACAATATAGTCTTTTACTTTTGAAGAATCAGAATATCAATGTCGATAAATTGATTAGTGTAACACTAGAGACAAAAAAGATTGATAAACAAAATAAAGTAACAAATGTTTTTTTTTTCTTTATGAAAGCCCAACTGTTGCTGAACTCTGCTGAAGAATATAAGTTCTATGTTTGCATGTCAGTTGATGTTCTATGCTGCAAGACACTTTTATGCTGCAGGACACACATACGAATAAAAAATAAATTTGTTTATCAGGGATCAAATTCTAGTGAACTTGTACATAAAACAACGAAGCTCACTATCAGAAGGAAACAAGTGGCGTTCCCGAATGTGCAGGAACATTTTGTTTGAAATTTGGCCGCTTTTTCTGACCAGATTCTGATGCGACGTGCCCTTTTTTCTGTTTGTCATGTGAAGTTCCGGTCTGACGCAACACAGCGGCGGCCTTTCCTGCGTGTCCATATCGCCTCGATCGGGACCTTGAATATCGATTATTAATACCTCAAACCACGTGTGTCTTTTGCGGTTCCTAAAAAAATGGTGTGCCATAAATTGTCACATCCTACAACTTTTCCATGTAAGCAACTGTCCTCAAGCTTATAATAAGAGTTAATTATAGATTTCTTGTTAATTAATCATTTCAGCACAACTTTAGGTACGGAAAAATATTCGTAGTATTCATGTACAAAGACGACAGGCGCCTGACTGGCATAGCATTTTTATAAAAAATCTGTATTTTCTCAAAAAGAAAAGTCTCTGTAGAAAAATACCCGTGGACAGGAGCAGTCGGGCTTCGTTCACGCTGCCGTCCGATTCCGTAGCCGCCAGTGGCGTAGCCATGGGGTAGCACCCCGTGTCCCCCCCCCCCCCTTCCCCCCTCTAATTTTTTTTCGCCATGGCATACAGAGCACAAAATGACTCGACCACATCTGCCTGCCCGGACCCCACTTCAGATCAAGGAGGTGCCCCCCTCGAAAAAAAAAAATTCTGCCTACTATGCACAACAGTAAGGGCTTCGTATAAACATATACTGTGGGAATGCCCTAACCTATCAAGTTCTCCTGAGGCCCTCCGGGAGCGGTGGCGGCTAGTGCTGCTCAGCTCGGAGGTAGAAGACCAAAGATGGGCTATCCAGCAGGCCAGGGAGGCTATAGGGAGACAAGGTCTCCTGGTGTCTACCTGTGCGGTCTAGCCCGGACCACAAACATGTCGGATCTTGTAATAAAGTTTATTCACTCACTCACTCACGCCCCTGGTGGCAGCCACTTGCTATCTAACCCCCCTTCGCTTTCCTTTAGCAAGAGGCACCACATTTTACAGGCGTCCTTATCACAGCAGCAATGACAACGCAAGTTGACTACGCTGCACCTTTGCAGCACGCTTGAGGCAGGTTTGAAAGCCGAGTAGTGCGAAACATCTGGGCACATGCCGGTAGTGGATGTTGCGTATAACCTTCCCCTTTCACCCTTGCGGTCCAGATAAGACAACGTTACAATTTGTGGCGCTAGGGCTATGACGTTGTATGAAGCAGCGAGATCGACGCCAGCGATAACGCTTTCGAGGCTTCTCAATTTGGGTCGATTTAGGCAGTTGGCTCAGTTTCCATTCCTGCTTTGCGCGCGCTCGACCACAGCCACGTATTGTGTCGGGGCTCTTTGCTCTCGTGCTGGTGCTACGAAAGCTGACGAGTAACACCACGGTTGACTACTCGTGCTACGCGTCAGCGCGCGCTTGTGGCAATTTGTGTGACAGGTACCCATGCTGCTTCGTTAAAACAGGCGGGCTTTCCTAATGCTAAGATGTCCAGCACCGCCATCGATAATAATAATATCTGGGGTTTTACGTCCCAAAACCACGATATGATTATGAGAGACGCCGTAGTGGAGGGCTCCGGAAATTTCGACCATCTGGTGTTCTTTAACGTGCACCTAAATCTAAGTACACGGGCCTCTACCATTTCGCCTCCACCGAAATGCGACCGCCCCATCGAGAATCCTGAGGTAAGCATAAGACAAAATTTTACCAGCGCTCTCGTGAATCGTGTTTCAGTTGAAAGATTTCCAACGGAAAAATTTGTCATTGAGGTGGTGGGGAAAAAATGTAGGGGAGAGCATGATTTCAGGCAGCTAGCTTTGACCAGCCAGCCTCCTCGGTCGCCGGCCCGTGATGTCCTCTTAAGCACAAAACCTGCGTGATGATTCTTAGGGAATACACCAAACACAGTTGCCGCATCTTTTCAATAAACTGTTTGGTATGAATCGCATGAGATAGCTCTCAGAAGGCGATTCGGGAAAACCGGGTCACAATGCCGCGTGCTCTCTGGAGGTTTATTATTTCGCGTGCACTACGTGCGCATAACGTTATGGGGCCCAGAAGTATTTTCGGATAGTATTCTATAGTCGGTTACAACCTAAGAATGAATACAAGCACCGCCCCCTGAATTGTGGCTCGCCTGCCATTCATCTATGTAAGCGAATCGTCCTAGGTGATTGCCGTTTGAACCGTGAGTACTATTTCTCTGCTAATGTAAATGATACAAATATCAATGCATAAAAACTTGTCGTCCCTACACCAATGACAAGGTTTGGCTGAGCAGTAATATTTGTTTCTTTGCTAAACTGTGCCGGCAAGTTCAAGTAATTGACCGAAAACCATTGACACAAACATGCGTCCGAAAGGCAATATCACACAGGTGACACACAGGATAGGTGCTTAACATCATAGAAATGAACGAGTGCGATCGATGCATTTTTTTTCTGAGTGAGACTTTTCTGGGCATTCTTAGCTGGCAACCGAGTATAGGAGTATGGGGTGGTCTAGAATGCAATCTTTTGGTACACTCCAGTGGCTCTGGCGGTAGTACAGTCGTGGGCCCCATGAGCGCGGGCCCCTCGAGCCCTAATTCGACCGATATTCGCATGGCGCTGTAAAAAATAAAGCAGGAAAGGTGAAGCTTTTCAGCGAGATGTTATGACTCCCGCCACGCGGGCGTTTGTACGATACGCCAACTTACGGCATTCTGATGGCCGCCTATAAGATAGTTAACTGTCGCAATGACTTGTAGCGATTAATTTTCTTTCATTCTTTTTTTTGTTCTTCGCGCATAAGTTCGATGCAACTTTTAGACGTTGGCTTGTAGACCGATTACTTTATCGCGCTCGACTCGACGAGTTGCCAGTGGCACCTTGAACAACCATGCGGCGGCGCTCGAACCAGTGTCAACGGTCAGATAAAATAATGGAAATGGGGGAAATAATGATAGGTAAACTGTCTCTCCTGCGAATTCGTTTTGTCTACAAACAGACGCACGATGGAAGTGCTAACAATTCTTAGAAGTACTTCTCCCTTTCCACTTTGTTATCGAAGCAGCGCCGTCCGTGGGCGCTTGTGAAAGCAAGCTGTTGCATTGTGGTATAGCGTGAAGGCGACAAAGTTCTTGAAGCGTGATTACTGCTTTCGGTCACCAGTGAGATGTTCTGCGGTCCACCGTAGCGCCAGCGGTGTGTAGCAATATCGGTGCGCTTTTACCTGCTTATCTCCGGTTCGCGCTCTGCAAATGACGGTGCGCACATGTAGCCGAAGGTGGAAGTGGAAGTTTACAACATTAACAGCGTCCGCTTAAGTTTAGGAGGCAGGCGTCGGTATACCCAGAGACAAAGTACCGCGTTTTATCTCGTGCTGTTGAAGAAACAAGAGAGTCCCGAAGGTCGCGGGGCCGAATCTCGACGGCGGCGGCCGCATTTTCGATGAAGGCAGAATGGCAGAGGCCCATGTGCTTAGATTTAGGTGCACGTTAAAGAACAACAGGGGACCGAAATTTCCGGAGCCCTCCACTACGGCGTCTCATAATCATATCGTGTCTTTGGGACGTTAAACTCCAACAATTATTATTACAAAATCACGAGCGGCGGCACACACAAACGCACGCACCCGCCCGCACGCTGCATGCGTAAACACACAAATAATTTTCATATTCGTCCCTCGAGCACATCTTTTGCCAGTTTGGACGTTCATTGTACTACTGAAGACTTCGTACAGTGAAACCTCGGTGATACGAATCTCGCGGGACCACCACAAATATTCGTATCATCCGAAATTCGTATCACCAGAAAGCATAGAAAATTGGCGTGCGACAAAAGAAAGCTGGCGTACATTTTCATTTATTGTTTTTCAGGGCCGCAGCAACGTCAGGAGGAACCCTTAATGATTGTCAGTTAAGTTTTTAGATGTCGGAAATCATACCAGCACTCGTAAATGTACGGCCTGTTCGCGCGTATTCAATTAATGAACCAGGTGTGTTAATTGTGACGCGCGACAGCAGTAGCCCCTTCCAAATTTTAGTAGGGTGATTCCACGTAAGATCGAACAAACGATGGCTGGTCGACCTCTCAAATTTATTTCAAAATTTTATATATTATTGCCTGATGAGTGGAAAGAACAGATCCGCAATTTGTTTTGCCGCCAAAAATTTTTTCGAAGCACAGGAAATCAATAATGACGAAGAGGTGGAGTGGAGCGCTCATCCGCTCTGCTGTTTTGGCCAACTTTCGTTATGAATTGCACAAAATATATTAAAGTTAGGTAGCTGAAATTTATTTACCTAAATATATGCATGTTTTTGCTTCTGCTCAGGTATTTTTAGTTTTTATGTGTAGTGTAGATGTTTTTATAAAAAACCTCAAAAATCGCCCAAATGGCAAAATTTTCTTCACTTTGAAGGTCTTTATCTCGAAAAAGCCTTGTAGCAGAGCGACAAAAATTCTGCATTACGTTCTTCGCATGCTTATCTACCAAACTGCCAAACCTTGTATTTATATAGCTTTTCAGTAAAGAGATATGATCGGGCTAAGTTCAAGAAAACACCGAACAATGGAAACTTCTGACGACAATTAAAAAAAAACCCCATTTTTTAAATTTCTTAAACTTTGTCCACTTATTCTCCTTCACATCAGCTTTCACAATCATTAAAAACATGTTGCATAATGTCGTTGCACTAATAGTTACGGCCCCTCCAATGAGACCCTTAGGCAAGGGTCGGCAATTCCGACTTCTTGCCCAGAAAGTGTATAAAATACAGGCAGGATTGAATTTCTTTTTATTAAAAGGCCAACAGTACCAAAAAAGGTGTCGCCGGCACTGAAGACGTTACTTTTGAAATTATTTGGCCACTGCAGCGGCCACAAGCGCGGGGCTACCGAGCAGGCGCGCGCGCACTCGAGATACTCGTTTTAAGAGACGGCGCAGTGAGAGCTCGTTTTCGCGTCCTCAGACCGATTGAGTTCGAAACAGCAACACCTCTCGGGTTACTTGAACGCACGTGCACTGGAGCTTCGCTATTCTGTCTGCCCTCTGTTTCCATCTCAGCTAGGCGCTGATAACACGGCGGAGATGGAAGCAAGATGAAAACTCTATAAGGGAGCTATGAGCGCTCGCTTCACGCACGCTGCTGCCACAGAAACTGCGTTGCGCCAGTTGCGATCAGTGGAAAGCATGAACGTGGCGCTCCAGTGGCAAAGCAAAATATGGATTGTCAAAGGAAAATAAAGCAAAACTATCGGTAACCGGATGCGCTTGCCTATATTAGATGTCGGCAGCAGACGGCCTGAACTGGCCGCGCGTTCGGTGCGCTGTTCTCACTTCATTCGGCGCGGATAGTTCTTGTGCTTTGCTCTTACTGTACTCCTCCTGTGCGTCTCATGACGAGAAAGTATAGCTCTGAATGGGTCTATTGTGGAAACTACCTTTCGAAGCACAAGAAGCTTAAAGGAGTACTGACACGAATTTTAAAAATTTCGGATTGTTGCATTAAATAAAAATACTGGTGTCGAGAAATCTAAAACGACTATTGTGGTGCCTGGGAATGCATCCTATATATTTTAATTAGCGCCACCTTAAAAAGACACTTTCGGTTTCGATATCGAGGGGGTGGCTTCTCAGTGTCGTTTCATAGCAGTGTGACGTCACGGAGATAGAGAATGTCGCGACGTACTAGCGAAAAATCCGTCATCTGCTCGTGGGGCAATAGACAACGATGAGTGAATTGTCGTCCAGTGACCCTGACAGTGATTTCTAAGATTTAGGCTGCATGCAGGACGCAGAACTCGCAAACTCGGAGGAACTGTCTTGACTCGTCGGGATAATGTCCTCGCAGTGTGGCTGGCTTGCAAATGCTCAGCGACGAAAACTTTAAAGTCAAATTAAAATATTTTATACGTGTTCTCCGACTCCAGTGTGTGGACAGCGTGGACACTGCATACCAACGAAGCAAAAAATGTCCCTTTTGCGATGTCTCAAAATCGTGTCAGTACCCCTTTAATTATTGCAAAGAAGCCAAAATTTCGCAGAGTTACCGACTTAGGCATATACGCTTTGAAGAAACGTTTAACACCCGAAAGATCAGTGACTGTCAGTGAGACAGACTACTTGTGCTACGCGTGCTTTTCCTACCACTGCAATGAAAGATCTTCACGGAACGCACAGTTTAACGATGACATTCTTATGCCCCCTGAAAAAGAAATCGACGCAATTAACCAGACCACTGCGACTACCGGTGCACGTGCGTTCAAGTCACCCGAGAGGTGTTGCTGTTTCGAACTCAATCGGTCTGAGGACGTGAAAACGAACTCTCACTACGCCGTCTCTTACAACGAGCATCTCGGGTGCGCGCGCGCCTGCTCGGTAGCCCCGCGCTCTTGGCCGCTGCAGTGACCAAATATTTTCAAACTTAACGTCTTCAGTGCCGGCAACACCTTTTTAGGTACCTGCTGGCCTTTTAATAAAAAGAAATTCAATCCTGCCTGCATTTTATACACTTGCTGGGCAAGAAGTCGGAATTGCCCATCCTTGCCTAAGGGTCTCATTGGAGGGGCCGTAGCTATTAGTGCAACAACATTATGCAACATGTTTTTAATGATTGTGAAAGCTGATGTGGTGGAGAATAAGTGGACAAAGTTTAAGAAATTTAAAAAATGGGGGTTTTTTTTAATTGCCATCAGAAGTTTCCATTGTTCGGTGTTTTCTTGAAATTAGCCCGATCATATCTCTTTACTGAAAAGTTATATAAATACAAGATTTGGCAGTTTGGTAGATAAGCATGCGAAGAACGTAATGCAGAATTTTTATCGCTCTGCTACAAGGCTTTTTCGAGATAAAGACCTTCAAAGTGAAGAAAATTTTGCCAATTGCGCCATTTTTGAGGTTTTTTATAAAAACATCTACACTACACATAGAAACTAAAAATACCTGAGCAGAAGCAAAAACATGCATATATTTAGGTAAATAAATTTCAGCTACCTAACTTTAATATATTTTGTGCAATTCATAACGAAAGTTGGCCAAAACAGCAGAGCGGATGCGCGCTCCACTCCACCTCTTCGTCATTATTGATTTCCTGTGCTTCGAAAAAATTTTTGGCGGCAAAACAAATTGCGGATCTGTTCTTTCCACTCATCAGGCAATAATATATAAAATTTTGAAATAAATTTGAGAGGTCGACCAGCCATCGTTGTTCGATCTTACGTGGAATCACCCAGTACGCTTTTTTGCACGACGCCAGAGTACCGCAGCGAAAGTAACGAAAGAAGCGCTTTGACGCGATGGACCAAGGCCACAAAATTACAGAACCACGGTCCCATGTTATGATTTTGTTATCGCGGAGGTGTTAGGGGTGTTTTTTGGGAGATTTACGGCCGTGCCCGCAGAAGTGCGACCTCAACGTTCGCGCATGTTGACAATGTGAGGCTTGACTCTTTCGCCAAGATCGTTCTCGCCTTCTTTCGCTCCTCGTCCACCTTTCAAATAATATCTGATGCACGAGGCAGGCACGTGTAAACACAGTACAACGACAGCAGCCCGCGTCGACGCGTTAGAAAAAAAAAAAAACCATGGCGCTAATGTCCTCTGTAATCTAAACGCGAAGGGACACGGAGGCACATGGAGCCTCAAAGATTAGCGCACACAGTCTCGGAGGCCGTGACGCGTCTTTCAAGGTTTATTCTGACCGTAAGAAAAGTGTTTTTCTTACACCGTGATTCTGACGTTTTGGCAGCGTGGCGCGCATGCCCACGCTTGCGTTCCCGCGCTCGCACGTGCTTGGCGCATCTTCCGCGAGAGCGCGGACAGCACCGCTTCGTACCTGGGCGGTAGCGTACTTTCGTATCAAACGTCACTGGGCGAAAATCGGTTCGCAACAACCGTACTCCATTACATTGCAGGCCAATGGGCCTTGGCCGGGACCAACGAAAAATTCGTATCACCCCGAAATTCGTATGAGCTGTGATCGTATCACCGAGGTTCCACTGTATCTTGTCGCTCCGCTTTCAATAAAACTGACGCTATAATTGGACTCGTTGCAGATTACGCCAATTCTTCGGCAGTTAAAGCGAGGAACAACGATTTATTCCAGAACATAACAGACGTTTAAGTGAAGTCGATTAAAGGATTGTTTCATACGACAAAGCTCTCCCTTGCTGCGACCATAAAAGATCCAAGTTCTGTTCTCGCCGAGAAGGGAGCGGGCAGCTCAGTGGATTGAAACGAAAACGGGATGGGGATAAAAGAGGGAGAGACGGGAGGGCAAACGGAGAGAGGGAGCGCGCCTGCTGGTCAGGTGCTGTCACCTCGTGGTGAGACCGTGAATTATGACGTTCCATGGGCGTGGTCGTGGCGTGGCGCGGCTGAGATAAAGAAGCGATAGGTTGGTGAATGGGAGCGGAAGCAATGCAGCGGTTAAGGGGAGAGTGGTCGGAGGCTGGGCGGGCTCTCTGCTCTAACGGAGGATCTCCTTACCGTTCGTGATTTTGCTGCTGTTCTTCGAAGAGAGCACGTGAATGTTAAGTACGAGCGCGGTCCACGAAAATGATCCCAATCTTTCATGTTCTATAATAATTCTTTTGTTCTCGTCATTGAAAACTTTCGTCTGAGTAATAAATACGAAATGCCTTGAGCAAGTATCCGCTTTTGTCAAGCTACTGTCAGTGCGTGTGTAGTCGGCGACATTTTTTTAAAGCAACGCAGCCTTTTGAGGTCGAGGTTAATGCCTGCGGAGTGTAACGCAGCTCTTAGCGGTATGTGCCACCGGAATTGTGCAAGCTCCACTACCCACCTCCGCTACACTAAACGTTACGAATTTGAAATCTGAAGCAGTTTCACCGACTTAACGCCGCGAAGTCTTGTTGAAAACTACTACAGTGAAACTTCACTTGAACGAACTTCAAGGCACCAGGAAAAAGTTCATTAAAATGAGAATTCGCTGAACTGAAATAGCTATGCAACTCGTTATCAGGAGCTAAAACAACATCACTTGTTGAAATGAAATTTGAACCCTTTTATATCCAATGCTGCTTATTTAGCATGTTTTGAAAAATGTCAATCTTTTGCTGCACTTGTGCTCTTGTGACTGCAGTGGTCATGACTTGGGTGACTGTGTCCAAGCTCTAATAAACCTATGGCACAATTTTCTGCTGGGCAGCGAACGACTTCACTTTTTCCAAGTAAATCTATGGTTCTTTAGCTGAAATACTTGGTGCTTCCTCTACAATGGTTACTTCCTCCTCCTCCTCTCCTTCTTCCTGAGGTAGGGCGCTCGCTACAATCTCTTCGGCAGACAGAGTGGCGCATGTCTCAACGCGAGAGTCACAGGTGACATAGCCCTCAAAACGCAAAGCCCTGTCTGAACCCAGTCTTTGAGACAATTTCTGATCAATATGACCTGAGAGCTATTGGATGGTGTCACAAAATATGTTCGTATAACTGAAATGCGCTCTGCACTAATTTAGTTAAACTGAAACGCGTTAGCATTGGGTATGATGGCGCTACGGCGGGGGATTGAAAAAGTTCGTACAAATTTAACTAACGTTCGTTCAAGTGGTATTCTACTGCATAGAGCAAAGTCGAGCAATGAAACAGCAATATGATGCGACCAGCTCCGATGTTTAACCAGTCCTCGTGACGTTAGGTCAGTGAAGCTGCTTCAAAATGTTTTTTCGCACTCTTGTTGAGCTAATTCTTCAGGTGGGGACTTCGGGACGGCTGGTTCAACTATTTTTGTGTTCACGAGGTTTACGTCTTTTCCTGTTGTAAATATGAATAAGCTAATGTCATTTATATCATGGCGGTGGATAAGACCATGGCGGCTATTTATCACATGATAATGCACTTCTTGTAGGCCCTTTTGATCCGTCGTGGGGGTTTAGTATCTATGGCGATGCGCTGCTTATCTCGAAGGCGTGGGTTTGATTCCAGTTGAGGCAATCGCATTTTGTTGTAAGCGAAATCCGAAAGCGCCCGTGCTTTTTTCGGTACACATTTCGGTACACATTAAAGAAATTATATTGTCGCTGGCGTGTAATATCCCAAAATTTAGTTTTGCTCGTCCTCCTACTACAACAACCACCACCACTACTACTACTATTAATAAGACTCAATCCGAATGTTATAGGGAAGCGTTCCATACAAACCATGTGTCAGCATGGTGGCTTCCACTTGGACATTGTAAATTATAGGCCGTGCATGAAAATGCAAGTGAAGTGAATACAGAAATAAGAGCATCTTTTATGCTTTAAAGAAAATATGATATAAGGAGATGGCGCAGAAATAAGGCACCGGCTGCTCCTTAGCGGTTGAAGTGGTCGAACGCAGGACATATAAAATTACATATCAAGCGACGCTCTCACAGTAGCACCAGCACGTAGAAAAAGTACGTGTTTAACGACGTTCTCACAATAACACCAGAACAAAAAAAAAAAAAAAGATGCGTGGCTCACACAATATTGCGAGGCGCACCTATATCTGTATTTTTATGTCGAACAGCTTCACTTACAAAAATTATTACACGTGTTACCGCCGCTCGGCGCAGGACACGCCGGAATGTTTGGAAAACTCCGCCATTGTTCTAGACTGTTCTGATAAGATTAGGCACACGACCCGTGTAGTCAAGTTTAGTCTAGAGCCAATCCGGACACCAGTGATAATGCTCTAAAATTTTACGACGCATGTATGAACTACATCTTTCACCGACCATCGTGCTCGCCGCTATCATTGTTCTGCGAGTGTTACTTAGTTGTGCTTTGAGTGCACCTTTTAACGGGCACAAGTTCGCCTAATAGGTAATTCAATCTTTACCGTTTCGACTGCCATGGTCTTCAGAGTCACACCTCCGGGGCAATATACAACACGAGTAACACCATGGTACTATCATGACTATATGGTACTATGCTTAAACGTTCATTTCTTGGACAGTCGCGGATCATGACTGCCGGCTTCGGTGAACGTGGTTCCAAATATTCATACGCCTTCGCTTTACTGGCCGCAAGAGCGCATAGCTGAAACATCAAGCGGAGACCCTCCCCGTGTATGCATTTCTAATGCAGTGGTTATATTTGACGTGTTTAAAACCAAAAAGCTTGACTATTTGCTTTAACTGTTTCTCACCGAGGTTAAGTTCCGTGTTATCCTCGATAATGGCTGACTACTATGCACACATTAAAAGGGAGCGCATGCGATGAAATATTCCGTGCGCGTGCAATATACATGTTCTCGCTGCCACTGTAGGCCGAGATGAAATCGCGGTTTAAAGAATATGCGCTTTAGCGTTAAGAACACAGCATGGAGTTTAATCTCTCCTCTCTTGTGCTGATTTGTCAATGCCCTCAAGAACCTGTGGAAAACAATGGGATAATAAAATCTGTGGACTGAACATTAATAAATTTAGATTATTTTTTGCAATGATAAATGCGCCGTGGCTCGTACGCGGGGCAAGCGCCAATGAGCAAGCACAAAGGGAATTCTCGATCCGTTCACTATTTTTGTTCCCGCAAGAACCGATGAGGGAGCGACTGCGGCGCGCGACTGTCAGCCGAGAGAAATATGCCTCTAATATAGCGCGCATTGGCAGAGCCGCTTTTCTTTTTCTTTCCGTTCGCACATCGAGACCGGCGATAATTTGAATGTATGGCGGGCAACCATGAACTGTTCCCCGGGGCACTCATTTTCGGTTCGAAGTGCGCGTTCCGCACGGAGCCACCGACCGTAAAAGCCGCGACTTCGGAAGAACTTAGCAAGAAGCTCGAACAACGTTTGGGGGGTGGCATCGGTGGCGAGGGCTTTTAAAATTACATTTTCCGTCACTGCAGAGGACGTGGAGAGGTGGGTGTGAGTTCGAATCGTCCCATAGCGTTCGCGTGCGGTCTCAGCTGCCGTCGATGTGCTCTCTGCTCATTTTCTCTTGGAAACCAGTGAGCCGAGACGAAATTGGGAATCGAATTCGTTGCCGGGACTTCGAACGAACGCGGCGTTCAACTCCCGCGCCTTTTATCTCCCGCGGTTCTCTCTTTCTGTTGTCGCGTCTGTTTCATTTCTCGCTATTTCATTTCCTTCATTTTTTCTTTTCGCAGCTTCTATTCCTCGCTCCTTTGATTTTCGTGTCGTGAGCAGCAGTCACTGTCCGCCTATTTCCCCCGACTCTTCATGGTGTCACGCGTTCTCGTCTTTGTCTCGATCTGGCTTTCGTTGGCTTTCGTTGAGCCCCGATTTGTTCTTTCAGTTAAGCATCGTTCCTTTTGTTTTCCCCGTATTCTTTTGTTTTCTGTGCCAACTTATTTGTTTCGCTTCCTAGTCCAAAAGAAGCTTTGGTGACATTGATCTTCGCTTGCAGGCATTCTTTTTTAAAATAAGGCGAAAAAAAAAAAAAGATGGGCGAAGTGGTTACGCAGAATTTGAACAGGGGATCGTTGAAAAAATCGCCGCTGCACCAAACTCTAGAGCATTCTCGTTTTGCGAAGCAAGCGAACGATGTCTTCGTGAATTTTGCTGCCAGAGCAACGTAAAATTGCTTATATGACTGGACAGAAACCCCTGTTTGGCTTACCGTGGGTTCAACAAATGCTCTTGACAGTCGCAAACCGATTGTACTTGCGATAATCTGTATCGATGAAATTGGTGTAATTTCTCGTCCCTGGTTTCGTTACTACACTAAGTCTAGGGACGTAAGACAGAGCACGAAGGTGTTGTGTCCACACGAGGGATTGTGGCGCAAACGATGTTCGAAGTTAGAAGTACTTGTTGCTGGGCTAGTTGGTTCATCGTAATGAGGTATAATGTAGCTGTATAATGTGCCTGTATAATGTATAATATATAATGTATAATGTATAGTATAATGTACAATATAATGTACCTGTATAATGTACCTGTATAATGTGGCAGGTATAATGTGCCTGTAGTTTTTTCTGCGCCACGTAAGTTGGCTGGCCTATGTCCACGTATTTCTAAACCACCGAGGGCCTCCACTAGTGGGAAGAAAACACGCTTCGGAGTATGTGGATTGCTCGGTGGGCGTGGTGTATGAAATCCCACTTAGTTGTGGTCGGGTTTACATCGGCCAAACTGGTCAGTGTTTGAACGTCAGAGTTAGGGAACATGAGCTGTCACTTCGAAATAATTTGGCAGCACATTTGTCTGCACATTGCCATTCCTGTTCTTGTGAGGCTAGGTTTTCAAGCGTTTCCGTTCTTGCCAAAAGCTCAGATGCTCTGGCCCGGGAATTAATGGAAGCTTTTTGGATAAAGAAGAAAGGCGACTTGTGTGTAGGTGACACATCAGTGGTTTTGCGCATGTCTGAGTTCGAATTTTGCTCGTCGTTGCTTGATTAGATATGCCTTTCTATTGACCTCGTGTATTTTGTTTTGATGTGTAGTGAATAGCTGATGCAGTGCGGTGTGCGCATGTGTGGTGCGGCATATATATTTTCTGCGTTTCTTCTGAGAATAAAACGGTTGCAAGTGACGCTCTTTCCCTGTGCTTCTTCGTCCTTCTTTCGGTGTTTTAGGCGTCTAGCTTTTTTCCCTCATTATGATGGTCGAAGTACGCGGGCGACGAACCTGACGTAACGTAAGCACTCTCATTAGAGCACAGACGTGAGTATTATCGAAACGAAGTACACTTTACGGTACGATCATGTGAAGCTCATACGTAACTTTCGTTAGCGTATTCCTTCGGGGTCGAGCAATGCTTGAATATACCTTGCTAAATCATAGGGATACAAATGTAATGTTTACTAAACTTCTATGAAAGCGGAGCCAACACTGGAACCACAATTGACGTTAACCCGGCATGACGCCTGTATCATAGGCGTACATATGTAATGTTTACTGCTTTGCTGTAAAATTACATAACCAGCACTCTGACCACAATTGACGTTGCAACGACATTACGCCTGCATAGGGTATTTTTCCAAAGCTGTTTCTAGACCTGGCGTGGCTCTGTGGTAGAATACCTGACTGCCACTCAGAATTCTTGGGTTCGATTCCTTCGGGGATTCTGATTTTTATTTTTTACGTTCGTCGGGGTCAACGCTGCCGATGTCGGTTTTTATTGCGATAACACTTATATGGACAGTCTCGACGGGTTTTTGCCGTCGCCGTCATGTCCCGTACGAAGTCCGAATTCATAAGATCCCCCGCGCATCGTATGTTCTACAGTGGGTAAAAGCGCGCGAACGGGGCCGACGAATGCGGCCGAAGCAGAGATCAAACGAGCCGGCCCATTTCCGTCGCTCGGAGGGTGCATGCGATAACATCACCCCCAGTCGAAGCCCGTCTTTAACAAGCATGAAAAGACGCATGGGGAGGGGGGGTTGTCGAGTGAGCAGCAGCTTTGAACATTGAATCTAAGGGCGCGGTCGCGGTCGCTGTCGCGCGCGCTATCTCGACAGCCATTGCAGTGGGCGGCTCGTATACCCTTCTAAGTGCTGCGCTCACAACGCGAAGTGACTATGCGGACAGAGCATCGCTCCCTGGAGCGGCCGTATTCTCTTACACCAGCGTTTTGTAGTTACGCGAGATCGGATACAAAACATGTAGTTAGCGGCCAGCCTCACTTCGTATAGCAGTACAATTTGTTGCTATCGCATTCATTGCTTCGCCCTTGTGCTGAAACTGTGGACTTTTTTTCTTTACGTTCTAGCATTTAAATTAACAATGTCTGTTCTCGCCGTTCCTGGGAAGATATAAACTGTCAATCACCTGTGGTGGATACCCGCTTACCGTGCCCCGTGGTATACGGGTAGATGCCACACGTGTCTGGAGAAAAGGGTTTGACGACGTACGCGACGGGATTTTCCCGTTATTCATGTAAAGAGTCCTTTTACTCTTTTCGGTAAGTCCTCACTTGCCACATATACAACTCTCTTTAAATGTACACGTTAACTCTCTTTTTGAGAGTCGCGCCTATCACGACTCTCCTATGAGAGTATATGACTTCCAAAACAGAGTTAGCATGTATGTTTAAAGGGAGTTATTTATGTGGCAAGTCACCACTCACCAAAATGAGTTACAGGTAGTATTTATTTATTTATTTATTTATTTATTTATTTATTTATTTATTTATTTATTTATTTATTAGTGTATAAACAAGCTGTGAAACGCTCAGAGGGCCTACGTGGCGAGGACGAACTATACGGTATCTGTTGTACTCATTTAGGCTAGTTTCTGAGCGCAGAGGTTGGAGAAACATAGATTAGAAGAGAGATAAATAATAAAAAAGCTTGGAGGACACTTTTTCTTCGCCATCAAGAGTAGAACGCGATAGCATGATCAGGCACTGCTGGCATCGCCTTCTCAATCGCTAGCCTGGCTTCGCTTCTCGGTTAACATCTAAACCGTGCCGCAAGAAAAGGAACCCCTGTGCGCGCAACACTGGCCATTTCAATTTATCCCAGAACGGTTACTTCAATTACAGTTACAAAGTGCCCACTACGCCGTAATTCTTCCTTTCGCGAATTGGTAAGTACCCATTACGCGTCCGTAAGGCAACACGAGCACCTGCACAGCTACACACTTTGTTGATGCTGTTGCTACTGCTGCTACTGATGATGATGATTAATTATGCCTGAGCGCGTTGTAATAGGTGGGCCTTCAAACCAACCCTCAACTCGTTGCACAAGTCACATGTTTTGACGCCTGGTGTGATTCTACGCTTCTGCCACGCAACGTTACGTGCGTCAAGCAGTCTCCTCGCTCTACATGGCATTCGTACAGGTTTTTGTTTTCCCGTAATAGCTTCACGCGCTGGTAGGGCTCTGGGGTAGAACACCTGCTTGCCACGCAGAAGACCTGGGTTTGAGTGCCACTCGAATATAAGATTTTTGTAATTTATTTGTTTGCATATATCTCGAATTTTCACTCACGGACAACGCTGATTTTTCGCTCACAACCAACGACGCCGACGGCGACACAGACATCGACACCGGCATTTCTGCAAAACGAGCTCTTTATAATGCTGTCGCGTTAAAATATTGTGAAAAATACGCAGATAAGGAAAGGAAAATAATGGGCGGCAAAAAACGCAGTTGCCAAAATGTTACAATAAACTTAAGTCATTTCTAAACAGGCGAGAAACAGAAGTACTTCGAAAGAAAAAAAGAAGCTAGAGCGATATTACTGAGCTTGGACCTAGTAAGTTCACAGACGAGAGGTCGAAGGTATGCGTTGTCGAAGAGAGCGGGAAATTCAAAGACAGGCACGAATAGACAAGAAGGTTCGGGAGCAAGAACGAGCGAGGTGGCAGAAAGAAAATTGCGGAGGTTGCTCGAAGGAAATAACCGTTTGGATCTCTCCGTGTCCGGTTTCTTCCGGCGTCTCTTTCCTTTTCCGGCAGCAGAGCGGCGCGTGTAGCGCAGGGAGAGTGTGCGCGGCGGTACACGGAACACTACTCGGACGGACATCTCTCAGGAGGAATTTGGCTCCATAAATAACGGAGGCGAACACGGGGCATTCCCTTGCACGACAAGAGGACGAGGCCAAGAGCGAGACGGAGCAGCTTTAGAGATCGGAGCCAGAACGAGGCGGAGGCTCGTTTAATTCTATCAAAACAAAATAGAGTCTGCGAAACTTATCGCATAAAGAAAAAGAAAGAATAAAGGAGAGGAAAATTGAGTTCAACACACTTTGAAACTAGAAAAAGCAAGCAAAGTCGGCAGGGCAAAAGACGACGCCAATTTGTCTTGGCAGGCAGGGCGTTGAAATGCGCATGCGGGATTGCTTCTACAACTTGCACCCGGCTTCTACACCTCCGCGCCCGTTGCACGCTTTGTCGGCACCTTGTTTTTCTTTCGCGGGCCCGCGAATTTTATTCGCGAGACGTGATTATGCTCTTGCCAGGCGCTGTCGTGTTCTCGGCGGCCTAGCGGCTTTTATTTTCCCGACACTACCTTTTTTGTTTTTCGTTTCGCGTTCTGTATGTTTTTCTTTGTGCTTTCATTTCTCTTGCTCGTGTCCCAGGAGCTTTGTCGCCGTTGTCTCACTGTCGTCTTGGAGACGGACGCGAGAAAAATCGATGCGTGCGCCGTTTCTGCCTTAACTCGCAGCTCGTAAAGCCGCAAACGAAGACGGCGTGCCTGCGCGCGTTTACATCGCGCAGGGCTCAAGTGGCGAAAGCCCCGAGGACCGTGCTCAACGCTCGGGCCTTAAGACGATGAAGAGAGAGGGAGCCGAAATAGAAGCCAGGCTAGCGACGAAGTTAGCAGCATAAACGAGACGAAATAGCCCGACGGCAAAGGGCAACGAGACTGCCGAAAGCCGCCATAAAGCCAAATCTCGGAGAGGATATCTTCGAGGAGACGCCCAGCGTGAAGCTTATAGGAAGTGTGGAAAATTTAGACGAAAACTTACGAGTCTGAGAACTTTTCAGAAGAAGGAAAAAATAAAATAAAGGAGGCAGCGAAAATAAACACTAAGTAATTAAGAAAAATACACCACGCACTCTCTGCTTCCTTGCAGTGGAAGAAAGCGGAAGAGGAGGAACAATTTCCCGTCTGGGAGCGCTTACCTGTTGAGCGGCGCCAGCACTCTCGTTCGGCTGCGCGCATTAGCATGACGCAATCCGATTTGGGGAACCCTGCGAAAAAGATAAGAGGCGACGGGGAATTGCTAAGGGGATCCGGGATGACAACGCTGCCACGTCCACTATCGCTGCTCGTTCATTGGAGCGTGGTACGCAGTCGCTTCTTTCTATAATTTTCCCCCCCCCCCTCTTGTTTATCGTTACGAAAGTGCCATCCGGCTTAGGCTTCTCGCGTCGCCCTTTGATTAACGGTGGCGGCGGTCGTGCTTCTTATACTGCACGCGAGCTTTTCGTAACAAGCTTGGGTGCATTTTAATCGGACCACTTTAGGGTATGCGGAGTTAATTTGTACGCCAGCATGGATTTTAAACAGGGTACGTGCGCTTGTGTGAACACTTTTAAACACTCTTTTATTGCGACGTTCGGCACTTATGATATATAATGTGTCAAGAAGACGTATAAGTTATTGAATATGTCGTAACTATTCTGTATGGTCTTCAGACGCATTTTTCTGCAAGCCGTAAAGGCCTTTTTGGTAATCTAGTGTTCTTCATGCAGAAGAACCCAGCTAAGGTGGTAAGGACAGAATGGTTTTCATGAAGGTGAACTTAAAACTTGTTAGCGTCAGCTGCTTTTTTTATCTTTACAATAAAAGTGGCAAGGCAAATAGAAAGAAATACATGCAAGGAAAAAGATGGAAAAAACATGGGAATGCCACTGGAGCTGCCTTGATGAAAACCAAGTCACACACAAAAAAAATGTAACGCTGCCGCTGAGCTCATTTACTTTACATCATGCACAGTAATTTCTCCAATACTACTATTATTAATGCCAGCGCCGCGTATATCTAAGCTACTCCGGAACGCCCGTGATTCTGAAATGCCTCGTCTAAGCTGCGGAATGCATGCAAGTTTTTTTCGGCGCTCTCCGCAGCCATGTTAGTCAATAAATCGATGACAGCACTAACGAGCGCAGCACGCCAGGGTTGCAGCTGTTGCTTTCGTTCTTCTCTCTTAGCTGGCACTACTTTTCTGTATTCCTTTAGCAGACAATGTGGACAAGGTTAGCGTGTATAGCTGGCTAACTGGCGACGCAGTGTAAAGGTTACATGTGTTGATATCACCTTCCTGTCAGCGCCATAAGAGCTTTAAGGCAATGTGGCCTGCAAGTTGAGAAATACTGTTACGCAGACATGCATACGCACGCACGCACGCACGCACGCACGCACGCACGCACGCACGCACGCACGCACGCACGCACGCACGCGCGCACACACACACACACACACACACACACACACACACACACACACACACACACACACACACACACACACACACACACACACGCACACGCACACGCACGCGCGGAGGGAGAAAAATTGAGAGAAACGAACATGTACGATCATGTACTTCAACAACATAAAGTCATGAGAAATGCAGCAGCGCGTA
Organism: Rhipicephalus sanguineus; assembly: GCF_013339695.2. Lineage (NCBI taxonomy): Eukaryota > Metazoa > Arthropoda > Arachnida > Ixodida > Ixodidae > Rhipicephalus > Rhipicephalus sanguineus. Next base: position 161,507,967 of record NC_051181.1, on the reverse strand, counting down.
ACGTTAGACAAAAACGACACGTAAGAGGTCGGTCGAGGGATATGCAGTGCCAATCCTGTTGATGGTGGTGTCTGTCTTCTCGATGTCGCGTTGCACACTGTTCGCGGTAATGGCTGCACCAAAATTTTGTTGTACATTTACTGTGTATACATTTTACTATGCGACACATTAGCAAGCCTTGCGAAATGCGTTGCTGCTTTACGTGGCCGCTTTTGGCCTGACAGCATACCGTTGAACAAAGATGAAAGTGTAAGCGCCAGTTTTAGCGCGAGCACGCATCGAATGGCTGTAGGACGAAAGCTTGGAGCGCGCATTTGCTATCAGGACTGTTATTTTATAGGTTTTTCCACTTCAGCGTTTATAACTAAAGGTCCTCTTGGAAGTTGGACACATTTTTCTTTTTATTTTTATTGGAGCTTTTGAGAGAGTTGTGGTTTCTGTGCAGGCGCTATGTGGGGCGCTAAGTTCTTCGAATAACTCATACGATAATTGTTTTATTACAGTTAGATCTGCCTTTCAAACGAGGGTAATCTTTCTCACGCGGCAGCAAGTGCCTTGCGCGTGCACTCTAAGAAACAAAAAGAGTATGTGCTACTCTCTTCGGTCATAGTCCTGACTTGCCACGTGTAAGACTCTCTTTAAAGAGACACGTCAACTTTCTCTTGGGTCCCACGACTTTCCGACGAGAGTATGATCTCCAGCGTTTGGACTCACAAAAAAAGTCAAATGACCTTTTTTTTTCTTTGTGTGCGGAAGAACAAGGTATGTCAAGTATAACCATGGAGAGAATGCAAACGCCACATGTACAAAAATATCTTGCTAATAATTTGACGTTTTCATTGTGACGTTAGTACGTTAACTTGTTTTGCGCATTGCATCAGCATATCAGATATTATAGGATACTCTTTTGCGTGGTGAACAGGAACATATAATACAAAACCACGTTTCTAGTCCAAACCGCGTCATGCGTCATGGTAAAGTTCTGAAGTGGAGAATACTATACATGTACGTAAAGGATCACTGGCTGTTGCGAATTCTGGATTATAGTTTCTGAGAGCCTGACGGACGAAGACGGTCTACTAACAGGATGAGTAGAAGTACTTCTAGTTACACTGTGCTCATTCGCAATAGCCAGTGAATGATCCTTTATGTAGGTGTAAAATATACTCCCCTTCAGAACTGCTCCAATCAATTTGATGAGTTTTACGTTAAGCATCAAAAGGACAGAGTGGAGGACAAGCCCAACACGGACCCGTCTCTCCAACAGTGGGACCCAACAAAGAGGGGAATGGAAAACTTACGCAAGAGAGGCACGAGGAAAAGAAAAGAATGGAAGACTTGTTAGTCAAGACGAGCTCATCGGAGATCCATTGTATAAGAACGATTGTAAGTCAAGATGAAGAGAAACCGTAGTATGTAATCTAGAGAACATTTCCCTTGGAGGTGGTTTCGCTAGGTGAGGGGATGGATTCGTTTTATTTTCGCTTTCTCTTTTTTCATCGAAATGTTAGCGCATTTTGTACTTTTATCTAATTTATCTATTTTGGCCTGCGATACTTAGGTGGTGCAGGGAGGGCATGCATATATATATATATATATATATATATATATATATATATATATATATATAATATATTTCTAAAAATTTAAATTTCATTTATTTTTCGCCTAACTCTACTTTAATGGTAATATCTGTGCTCTCAATGCAGATAAGTGACAAGAGCTATTAAATGCGAAGCATTTCTTAGCGAACCTCTGGCACTTTGAGCGTTTCTATCTACGTATCTATCTATCTATCTATCTAGCCGCCTACGTCTGGGTGCACTCATGATCGCCTCCTTAACTAGGTGTAGACCAAAATTGGCATTGGAGGGTAAGAAGATTTGATGAATATAATTGTCGGGTCATGACATGAATAACGTGAAAATCCTGTCGCGTACGTCGTCAAACCCTTTCCACTTGACACGTGTGGCACATACCCGTTTACCACGGGACGCGGTGTGCGGGTATGCGCCACAGGTGATTGACAGTTTAGAGCTACAAAGGAACGGCGAGAACAGACAATGGTAACTGAAATGCTAGAGCGTTAAGGAAAACCAACATCGGCAGCGTTGACTCGACGAATGGAAAGAATGAAAATTAGGATCCCAGCAGGAATCGAACCCAAGCATTCTGCGTGGCAATCAGGTATTCTACCACTGAGCCACGCCAGGTCTGTAAACTGGTTTGGAAAAAGAGCCTACGCAGGCGTAATAGCGGTGCAACGTCGATTGTGATTGTGGTGCTTGCTATCTTATTTTACAAGAAAGCAATAAGCACTACCTGATACTCCTACGATGTGTACTCCTACGATACAGGCGTCATATCAGATTAACGTCTGTGGTTCCAGTGTTGGATCCGCTTTTATAACAGTCTAATAAACATTACGTTTGTATTTCTATGATTCAGCAAGCTATATTGAAGCATTGCTCGATCCCGGAGGAATACAATAAGAAAAGTTGCATATGATATCCACATCACCGCACCGTAATGTGCACTTCCTCCGCCAGAACGACGCAGTGTCCTCTTCATTTCTTACGAGGCTGGGCGATGGCCTCATGCTGACCGAGGATGATGCCAGATTGATTGACAGCCGCTTTGTAGACTAGGCTACGTAGGCCACATACGCCCAGGTATCTACGATACAAGCAACATCCACTGTATGTTGGTCTACGTAGCACTATCCAGGCCTCACCAACGCGAAGGGTAGCTCATGTCCCGACATGTCGCCGGCTCTACCGACAGACAATTTGTCGACCAAATGACCGAGGCATCCACGAATTCTAACAGCTCTACTATACCACATACTTCACTACACATGGGACCCCTCGTCACACGATCACGAACCGGATCCTATAACAAGTCATGACCAGCTGCTGGTGCTCACTGATCACGGTGATGAGAGATAAGAGCTATTTTCACGTATCATCATAATTAGTACGTCCAAGAGTATAAGCTTGGGCGAGTTGGTTTTGGTTCATGACGGTGTATAACACAGCACGCGAACATAGAAATGAAGGGACAGAGTAGAAAAAAACTTCGGCAGATCCCACACCTTGTGGGAATCGGTTTCATGCGAAGCAGACAGCCAGTAGTTCTATGCTGCATTTCTTTGCTTTGAGTCAAGCGTTACGAGGTGGATCGACGTGTAGTAGTTGTGTACACATCCTGGGCTTACCAGGAACGTTGACAACACTGGCGCTTAAATGGTAACTTATCGTCTGACGTAACGTCAGCACTCACGTTAGAGCACATACGTCAGTATTAGCGAAATGAAGTGCACTTTCCGGTGCGATGATGTGAATATAACACGCAACTTTCGTTAGCGTATTCATCCGGGCTCGAGCGACGCTTGAATAGCTTGCTGAATCGAGTGCTATAAAAGCGGAGCCAACACTGGAACCACAAATGACAATAACCTGACATGACGCCTGCATCGTAGGAGTATATATGTAGCGCTTATTGCTTTGTGATAAAATGAGATATCCAGCACCACAACCACAATTGACGTTACGCAGACATTACGCTTGCATAAGCTGTATTTCCAAAGCAGTTTCCAGACCTGGTGTGGCTCTGTGGTAGAATACCCGACTGCCACGCAGAATGCTGGGGTTCGATCCCTGCTGGAATCCTAATATTTATTCTTTGCATTCGTCGGATCAACGCTGCAGGTGTCTGTTTTTACCAATGCCTGTTGTCGCCGTTCTTTGGTACATATAAACTATTAATCACCTGTGGCGCATACCCGTATACCACGGCCTGTGGTAAACGGGTATGTGCCATACCCGTCTGGAGGAAAGGGTTTGACGACGTACGCGACAGGATTTTCACGTTATTCATGTCTTGACCAGACATTCATATTCGTCAAATCCTCTTACCCTCCCATGCTAGTTTTGGTCAACACCAAGTTAAGGAGGCGATCACGAGAGCACTCAGATGTAGGCGGCTGGCTAGATAGATAGATAGATAGATAGATAGATAGATAGATAGATAGATAGATAGATAGATAGATAGAAACGCTCAAAGTGCCAAAGGTTCGCTAACAAATGCTTCGCATTTAAAAAGTCGCAAACACTTTAGGAACAGTCATTACTCAGCAACCGCTCTAGTATGAATTTCAACGTACGCAGCGGCGTTGTCACAAAACATTACGACGCATAGCAATAAGGAATACTCTCGAGCAGTAAACCGTCGCACAAACGGCTCGCAACGCTGAAAGGAAAGGAGCTTACGTTTTCTTGAGGATGCGCAGAGACGCTCCGCTTCCCAGGAAAGTAGCTTGTCGATTCGGAGTCGAAGCCCAAGCTCCCACTCCGCTCTAGAGTTTCTCCTTTTTGAGTGAATACACTAGGCCAATGTGTTTGCTTTCTGTGTGCTGCGTTCGCCGAAACCTTCCTTCAAGCCGATGTTCCATTTATGCCGTAAGCTCGCGATAACGTTCGTTGCCCCACGAGAAGGCGCCATTTAGCGCTCTGTGAACGGTGCTCGAGAGGACCATAGAGACGACGAAGTAAGAAATAAACAGGCCGGTCAGTCTAAAACTTCTCCTTATTTCAGTGAAAGAAGGATAATGTGCTTTGCGTGCACTCGACCGCATGTCTGCGCCTTCCAGATTAAGCCTGTCGTCTGGAAATGGCGCTTAGAGGCTGTGACTTTTTTTTAGTGAATTTATCTTTCCAGAAGCACGCAGGCAGGATAATTGAGGGTTAGTTATATGTTATGTATAATTTGTGTAATGTAGTTTTCTCTCTAGTCTTTCTTAGGTAGTATTTACTTCCACAAAAATGTGACATTTAAACCACGCGGGAGTCACTTTTAGTTTTGAATGAGAGCGAAGGAAAGGGAAGAATGAGGGAAAAAAAACACCATGGCTGCTTTAATCATTTTTGCTGCGGCACGAAAAGCCTGTAGCGGAGTCCGAATGAAGATGACTACTCTCCATCAAGCCCTGTCGGCATGCACAAAGGAACCGACGCCGACATGCTTGAAGAAATTCAGCGCCTCTAAAAATAAGACAGAAAAAGACAAGAAAACATTTCAGAAAGAAGACACGAAACACAGAAGTGCGCATTTTTTTCTCGATTTGGACGGCTACTGAAGACACGTACATCTTATTGCATAAATTAATGGACGACATCTTGTACGAAATGTTAAGTACCACTGAAGGAATTGAAAGCATTTGTAGGCTGAAACAAAAGTGCGGCTAGTATTCTGTCCGCTGTTCAACTTTTCAGGAAAGAAGTATAAGAATGCAGAAAGAAACGTAGCAGATGAATTCCCAGATAAAAAGAAAGCAAGCATAAACGCTGTCCTGCGCGAAGGCCAGAGAAGCAGTGTGCAAAAGAGAAACAGCCCATTCCATGTTTTGCTGCCAACGTTGTCGTTCGAGAAACGTACGATGCCCGTTTCTTTTGAAGAAGTGTAGAAAGTTAAATAGTAGTGGGAGATGCGACCGCGGTTGGCACTTGAAAACTCCAGCAAATAAACATGTTCAAACGCGAAGAGCTATGCAATCGTGTAAAAAAAAAAAAGTGGCATGGAATAGGAAGCTAGGGGTTCAAACTTGAGATTGGCAAGATTCTCGGCGCCCCATCCATGGGCTACGCTTGAAAGAAACCGCACCCCACTTGTGGTCCTTCTTTTGCGATTGGGTGGGCGTCTATGTGAAGATTTGCTTGGATCTTCAAGTGTGCCGCACAGTCAGAACGCTGCTGGGAAGATTTCCGTGCCCCTTTGCTCGTGTTCTATTTTTTTTTTTCATTTTTGCGCTTGCAACTAGAAAAAAAAAAATGGAAAGAAGTGAACTAAGAAGAAACATCTTTTTAAGGCTGTTCAGATGTTGTCGCAGCAGCGGCCCTTCCTTTGATTTCAGTATGTTACCTTCGTGCCTTCTTTCCGTTCCTTCTGTGGGCTTTTTATATGCAGAAAAAAAAAAGAAGGGGGGGGGGGCGAGAAAGAGAATCAATGAGCAGAATGTGTTTCCGTAGTTCCTTTGGTTTTCAGCTCGAGAGATATAGTAGTTTTGGGCGCTTATTTTTGTCTCTTCGCGTTCTTTCATTCCTTCCTGTCAGCGCCCACGCTTATCGGCTGCAACTCAGACGTTTCTGCTTCAAAGTTGGGCGGGGTGGGTGCCAGCCATTGTCGAAAAAGGAAGCTCTTCGTTGTGGTACGAAGGATGGATGCGATGTCGTTATTCAGACAAGCGCCCGCAAATGACCCTATCTGCTTGTTTCTATTACTTCACTCAGCGGCCCTGAAGCGATTCCGCCGTACGCTGTATATTTCTGCGAGTCTAAAGTCGGGAGTTCTTTCTTGCACCGATCGGGCTGAACTCGCAATGTATTTGTCTTCTTTAGGAGTTGATTTCCCAACGGCTTTTCGGTGTACGCCATCTGCGTGTAGTAATGATTTCAAGTGGTGCTTGCTGGAGAAGTGTTACGTGCAGTTGCTGACGAAAACGTTGGCTCCCGTATTTTGCTATCGGAGCGTATTTTGAATTGTACGCCGCATTGAGATGCCCACGAGAAAAAAAGGATAATCGCCAAGAAATGTGGGTTGGTGTGGTCTTTCGTGGTCAGTTATGCTCTACGTTAGCAAAATCTAACATAATGTGCGATTTTTTTTTGGCTAAGTTCGCAGAGTAACCATGGGTATACCTTATTTTTTTTTGCTTTGTTTGTAAAATTGGTATACTTTACACAACTGCATATTTAGCGCCCAACATGTTTAATATAATGTAGTTTTGCTGTGTATATTTGTAATATTAAGCCAAGCGCGATAAAATTGATGATAATTGTTTTTCTATGTTAAGTATACTGTACCAGTTAGGTACCTCGTATTATGTAATTGTTACAATAAAAGTTTAACCTAATATCTTCAACTGAGCCTATGCGATTCTGTCAACAGCTCTGTCAAAAATGGGCGGGGGGGGGATCTGCAATGATCGAGACAGAAAGATCATTAAATGAACTCTTAAGAGACGCGCAATATTGTCATCAGCGAAATCGCAATACCTCCAGGCTTCGCTGGCGCAAAATTTAAAGAGAATCGCGCCTGTGAGTTAATCTGGACTGTGAATAAATCGTGGAATTCCTATGCCATGCAATAGTAGGCCATACTCCATGACGTGAAGGCGCTAAACCGGCTCTAGGAAAGTTAAAAAGCTAAATACCTCTCCTGTCCAACAAGCTTGAAGCATCCTAAGGACCGCTAGTGTCGATCATAGCCATATTAAACATGAAAGTTGTATTTTATATACGCAGCTACAGTAAACTTTTCAATGTGCTATGTAGCAGACGCCGCAACAAGCATTCCATGCTTTAAAACTGGGAACAGTGGATGGTATGAATAAGAGGTGGAGGGAGGTGTTTTGTAGAGAGAACATCTATACTAGTATATCAGTAACGGGTTTCGTTAAACTCTCTTCATGAACATCTAATAGGTGGCGGTTAGGTACATGGGATATTCACACATTACAACAGAAACGACCCTTCTCACTTTCCTGCAAACTGCCAGACATGTTCTTTTTTAATGGTTTTGCAATGGAAATGCAAGCTGATATGTTGCCAACGTGTAAGTGCAACGCGCCACACGGGTGCCGCTCACGAAGATGGCTAATAAGCGTACAAAAACACATAGGACATGTACAAGACACAGCTTCTTGCATAGACCACTTTAGGAAAGGCAGGTTATCTTCCTTTTGGGCCTTTGGAAGCAAGCTGAACACACTATTCATGCTTGACGAACGTCAATAGGCTATCGATATGTTCCGTCACAGACATCGATCAATTAGTATAAAGTAACAGTCGCGCAACATATAAACATTTAACACTCTCCTATGTAAATTAATTGAATCGTTCTTCTAGCCTTCGGAGGTTTTCTTACAAAGCTTCAGTATCACCTTTGTTGCGTGCACGGTTGTTGAGATTCAAATTGTTTGCCTGATATTCCGCTCTTGCTAGTATAATTGCAATGCCAACCTTAGGCGAGGACGATGAATCTTGGCTCATCTATCTTGTCAGAGCTACTTGACAATCACAGCAAAAACAATACTCTTCACAGTTATCACAACCAAAGAGCTCTAGACGTCCTGATAATTGCGGCATGTAAGCACACCGAAATGCTTGCAGAGCACTCTCGCAGATTTCCGGCACGCATTTTGATGTCTAAATTTGATACAAGGAGATCTTTGGTATGCCGTTTGAAGGATCGCAACTCAAGTATTTGGTCATGCTTCGTGAAGCAAGATATCTGAAATGTACAAACTGGAGACCAGCACACGAGATTGACTTCAAAGCTGAATTGGCGTTTAGCTTCGGAATGTAGCCTCTAATTAATGTGGTAGCTTTACGAAATACGCAGCTATTTATTGAATTAGAACTGTCATGTATTAATAGCTGAGAAATTCCCATTTCGCGTGGAGCCCATGTCCCGAAAACTTTTGTCCCCTGGTGTACGTTTAACCGCGCTATATCATCCATGGAGCACCCAGAAAAGTGAAAGAAAAAAAATTGTTCTGGCTCTTTTCAGATCTCTCACTCGGTGCAGGTGCTAGCTGCGCGTTAAAAAGCGGAAGACGGGTGTAAGAAAATCAGAGCAGCGCGCTAAATGGCATCACTGATTTTTGTCCGAAGAGGAAGAGGCGTCTAGAGCGAGGTGGGAGTTGGAGCCACGTCCCTTGAGTCGTGAGTAGTTGCCGTCGTATATCTGCGGGGGAAGGAAACCGGCTGTGAGCAACAAGAGGCGTGTTTTGAGCGCTGCTGATGGTCTTCGTAGACAAATGAATAAAGTCAGAAGAAAAACAGCTATACATGCAATAATGGGATGCGTGGTCAAAACGGCTTGCATTCGCCCTAAAAAAAGTGAGAACATGGCTTGTTTCACCGGATGTTTCACGTAACTAGAACTAAGGACCGTCTGTTCTTTGGTGCGCTTCAACAAAATTTTCAATTAGAACTAAGGATTTTAAAGGAGCATTTAAGGCGACCCCATGAAACCAACGACATATGGTTTGTCGTCATGTAGTGCTCGTTAGGGTATTTTTTTTTATGTCGCGCTGAATTAGTTCACTAAGATAACGTTTCATTACGTTGTAGAGGACATTCCAAAACGACCGATCCAATCTTTTGTGGCAACATAACGGGCTGCGTGTTGATCTCTTCCGGCGTTTAAAGGAAGCCCGCGAAATATCAAATTAACCCACGTGACTGCGCTCATGCGCTACCTTATTGCAGCGCTATCAACCGTGCTTCGAGCGAAAGTATGTATCGAAACAAAAGCAGAAACAAACGTGTTCTACTAATATGTATCATGCGTTTTTAAATAATCCCGCCAGGGCAAAGAAAAGTGCCAATATTCGTTGCAAATATTTGAGAAAAACCTGAAATGTCTATTTTCAAGGTGTAATCATTTTCACCTACTTGTGAACATTTACTTGTTGTATTTGAATGCAGTTATTTATGTAGGCATTTATGGTGCTCTGCTTCGTTCGCGTTGTTTTTACTTCGTGCTTTCGCTCAACATTGAACTTGAATTCGAATAGTTGTCGTAGCGGGTGAGATAGTTCCATGCAGCCATTGCAGTGCATGCGGGAGCAAATAAATTTCGTGCAGGCACAGACTTACAGACACGGTCGGGTTCGCGGAGGCCAGCGCGGCCTGCGCGTCCCACGGCGTGTCATACACGGTCGACTCGGCCACACTACGCCTTGCGTACGACGCCCTGGAGCCGCGCACGTCTTGCCAGTGGCCGCTATCACGGCTCTGCACGCAACTCTCGTACTTCACGTGGCTCCCTGCGCGCGCAGAAAATTTAACAATGCAGAGTTGCATCACCTTGTAGTGACGACATACAGAAAATGTGCTTCCAAGAGGACGTAAAAACGGACACTGAAGAAATTAATGGTTGAAAGCGATAAAAGTTAATTATGCGGCCGTTGACATACACACATTTCCGATTTTAATTAGGTAAACTATTGTGCGCATTCCAGTCCGCAACTCGCAGCATTGTGAAAGGTGCATCAGTTTGTTAGGACTGAGTCAGTGAAAAGGCTAAAGCTAATATTGTGAGTCATAGCCTCGTTATTGAGACCATCTGTCGTGGTGCTGTTACCCGTGATTTTTGCAAAGCACACCCTTTATCAACCTTTCATTTCACCGAACCGCTAAAGCCTATGTTGTCTAATAGGCGCCTTTTCACTCTTCTGACGTTATTTGTTGAGTTGCGTTAAATATCGTCCGGTGTTTAACGTATTTGATTTGTTCCGGAGCTTCCGTGTAATAAGGGGACAGTGACAGAGAAATTGTGAGCCAAGCCCCACCGTGAAGGGGGATGGCCAGCGAAACTATTTAGCACACGACACATATGAGACATTGCGGAGGCCAGTTTGGTATCAAAAGCCAGGTTGTGAACGTGCCCGTCAACGTTCAAACCACTGTGCAGTCTACCGCGACACATGGATGACGACAACACCATCGAGGTGCACATTAAGGGACTTTTGCTCGCCTAGACCATTTACAAGACTCCATTCTTCGTTTCGTGGCATGCGTCGTCTTGTCTGACTTGCCGCATGCGCTTGGCGTTTCGTGCACCATATTCAATGGTATTTGCCGCCCGCTGGCGCCGTTAACATTCCCGTAGCTGTTCCCTGCTTGTTTCCTCGCAGGCACGTTGCTCTTCGGGAGACCTAACTAACGTGACTGTGCCATGGCTACTGCAGAACATAAGTGGAATGTGCTGCTCGCTGGCTGCTGGTTTCACTTATTTCATTGTGCTCAAGCGTGGACGACTTTTCTTGGTAAGCTTCTCTGCAACACCAATGTGGAAAAGCCTGCTTACAAAGAGTGAGCTCATACCGATTCCTTTAAACTCAGCTTTGCTACGAAACATAAGTGCATTGCTTGAAAGACAGTTTCTTCAGAAGCAAATAAGATGTCTTATGCAAAAAAAAAGAAAAAAAAGGGGGGGGGGGTTATGACGTTTATTTTTTATTCGTGACGCGCGTGTTATGGCAGAGGTCGGACGCTGCTGCTGCTGGTTTCATTTCATCGCGCTCCAGCGTGGACGATTACCGCCATCTCGGGGAGCCTGAGGAAGTTAGACTTTTTGCAAACGGACGATGCCACGAAACCCGGGATCTTAGCCATATAAAACAAGATATAAATGCGCACTTACCATGACTTCCAAGCGTTCTCCTGTAGTATGCGAGCGCGGCGACGACCGATATGACGATGATGCCGAAGGACACGGCCACGGGGACAAGCACTTGGGCGCGCAGGTAGAAAGGCACTTCCGCAGCTTCCACAGTCTCTTCCTCGTCCCAGGAGCCTGTAGCGATCGCCGCGATTGCTTAGTTGAGCGAGAAATGCTGTAGCGCACATCTTGCTCGATGTGTAGCATGCTCAAGCTTAATAGAATGGCAGAAAGATCAGGATTGGACAAATGGCGCTATATACGCATGTTCTGCGCCTTAATAAACGAGTGCATCTGCAATGGTAAAAAGATAACTACAGCAAGGGGAAAGTACAATCGCAGCTAAATTGGCGAGTAGTATTGCAGATAGTCTTTATATGCAAATTTGCGTGTGGTTCAGCGCTCACGTGCCTTATTGGAAGTTGTCTCTTAGAAGCTAGGCTTTTAGCGGTGCTTGTTAGTGCAAGCGCACGCGTGCCTGTGCACACGTGAATTACTTGCTACCGCGGAGCGCGCGCACACGACAAACACGCAGGCGAGCTTTCGTAAATGCGATCAAAACAATGCGCATAATGGCAGTGAACCGAATCTGAATGCAGTCATTAGCATAATGAAGTAAACTATTTTATAGTGGTATCTTCTTACCATCATTGTAGTGCTAAAGGCTGATGCTGTTTGAGAACACCGCTTTCGTAATAAGCATATTTTCTGCACAATGTTCTTTAATGACTGAACAACGCACGATGAACGAGCACGACTACGCGTGCTCGTTATGCTGTCCTACAGCAATGCTGAAATACGTTTCTGAATTCCATAAGGACTAATAGCACCATTCGTTAAATACAACAGAAACTTTGGAGACACAACGACGGCGACGTTATCTGTACGTGGCTTTTTCGTGTGAACCATTCAGCTTCCCGTCTACTCGCTTTCAAATCACGACCGCGCCATGAATGAATAGCGTGCCATACGCGCGGCAGCGCGCTTTCCAAAAGGACGAAAGCTCCATCACTGTGGCCGCAGACGGCGCGCAAATGCACCAGCTCCAGCAGAGCGAATGCCCGCTGAAAGATATCGCACAGATGGCGAGGGGGGGGGGGGGGGGGGGCACGCGCATCTCCGCATTAAAGCGCCCGGGAGGCAATTCCATTGAAATCTGGCCGTGTGTTACGCAGTCGGCTTCATATTTTAGGCACTCGCGTGAAAAGCAGCGCGAGATAGCAGATAGGGAGAGGGGGACAGAGCGCCTTACTAAAATTCGACGTCGTCAAAATAGGGCGTCTGCAAAAACGCCTGGCCGGTGAAGAAGCAAGCGCGAAGGCAGAGAGAAAGCGGTCGCCAAAAACACGCAAGCAGCGCGTCAATATTGTTCGAGCCTAGCGACCGGGAAGGAACACCTGCAGCTGCTACCGGTGGAAGTAAACGTATCTGAAGGTATGGGAAAAAAATGAATATAACGGCGCCATGAGAGAAAAAGAGAGAGAGAAAAAAAAAGAATGACGCCCTTCGAAAGAGCTGGGGAAATAGGAAGTTTAGTTTCCAGACTGGGCTTCTCCAAGCGCGATGCGCGAGAGGAATACGTCGTCATAGCAACGCAGTATTCAGCAGCGATATCTGAACCTGAGGCCGGGGCAAGGTTTGCTGTGGGTGGGCGTCGTTCTTTCGTGTGCGTATCGACGGAGTGTCGAGAGTGAGGGAGAAAAGCCCAAAAACAAAGGGGGCTGAAAGAGAGGGAGAGAAGATAGATGAGCACGAGTGGCGCCAGATTAGCCTGCTATAGTCGATGTTTATACTGGCCTCGTTATACAGGCCTTTATGGCGTGGCGTCAAACCCTGGTGGGCACAGATTGGGTCTTCCAAGGGTATGGCAGCATGTACTTTTTAGTGTTGTTGTAAGGTGATGGCACCAGATGTTGCCATCGATTTGACGCGTAGCGCACAAAATGTGCATTGCACCCGCCCTTTTAGTGTTAACCTATTAGTCGCCGTTGTAATCACTCTCGCTTATTCACAGCGTTTTCCTGGGACACGAATTACGAGTCGTCGAATACTCTAGCTGCTCTCTTAACTTTTTTAGGCTGACTCTAATTGATGGCGGCGTGACGAAATTTTAACCCTTCACTTCAGAAGTAAGCTTTCTCTGTATCGCCAATGGACGCCAAATATCGCCAATAAGGGTTCAACATAGACATATCTTAGGTACATTACACGTGTAGCTCCTGTGCTCAGTGTTCGTAAGTGATTTCATATTCAACGTTTAGGCTCGTCACACGTGTTTCCGCGTGTCACGGGACATTCGGGAAGGAGGTGTCGCGGCTACTTTTGAAGTTTTTAAATGATACAGGCGTCGCATGTGGCTGGTGATGGGTGACGCTTATGTTGGGGTGTGACATGGGGGTCCGGCACAACACCGTATGCGGGATAGCTCATAAGCCATCGGCATGTGCATTGTTGCGTCGCGCTGTGCGCGCCTTCTTGGTACCCTACCCACGCTTCGCTTAAAAAAAGAGATATTATTTCAATATAATCTGAAAGGAAGACACCGGGCGGGGCAGTTGCCTGCAATTCTAGATCTAGTTGCCGTAAGGCTAGATCCACCTGCAACGTACAACATCCTCATCATAATCGTCATCATCAAGAAATACAAACTGGACTTGGCGCTGTCTCGCGTGTTTGCGCTGTTTCTCGATATGAAGCCTTACCTACAAGTTCGAGTTGAGCGCCTCTTAACGTAACTGGTCCATGTCTTGGCTATTGTCTACCGCTATCATTGGTCTCAGCACAAAAACACAACTATGAGGCCGCCTAATGAATTCAACTTTTTATGAACACAATGACATTTATATCTTTTGACACTGCGCAAGGATCAAGACACACAAAGCATACCCATACTTGCTGGATGAGCGTACAAATTTGGTGTCAACTTTCAAGAGACGGACCATTACCTTTACGCAAACCGGTTCAGACTCAGTGTTAAGCTCAGAACTTATATGATGGCACGAGACGGGAAGGAATACACACACATAGCGCTTGTGTGTGTTTCTTCCTGTCCCTTCCGGTCATATGAGTTCGGCGCTTAACACTACACATGTCGCACCAACAAGGCCAGGAATCTACACTTGGGGTTCAGATCAACGGCGCTTGCTTAGCATAGGAGAGCTCTTACCGCGGCCGAGCGTGGTGAATGAAGCGGGCGCTGAGAGCTGCCCTCTTCCTTCGAGGTTGTAGGCGGCCAAACGGACGTCGTAGTGCGTGTCCCTCTGCAGGCCACGCAGCAGCATCTTGCGCGCGTGTGGAGGGAAGTAAACCGAACGCCAGGTTCCTTCGGAGCTCTTGTACATCACCAGGTACTCTGCGGTGCAATTGAGGCATTACTTTCACGCCTTAGGCAACACGAAGGGAAGTGCCAGTGAGCGCGCTGACACTTGCGATGCAGGTATCATATACCATGTGATACATTCACCTAGGCCTTCCGCGCAGGATAAGTGTTTGACATAGAGTTCAAGCTCCATTTTCCAGCACTCCTCTAACATGTATATGTCGAGCTAGTTGTGTGAGGCAAGCTATAAGAATTGATGAGATGGAACTACGAAATACATCTAAAATATTTAAAAAAATGTAAAATACGTAAAATATATTTTACATTTACATGCAAAACAAAGCAATCATTGCACACGTTTAATTTATATACGATTAGATTTAGGTGCACGTTAAAGAGCCCCAGGTGGTCGAAATTTCCGGAGCCCTCCACTACGGCGTCTCTCATAATCATATCGTGGTTTTGGAACGTTAAACCCCAGATATTATTATTACTTTGTATCGGCTACGCTAAAGGAGAACAAGAAGCTTTCTAGGTCATTGCATAAAATTATTCAAAACGTTTTTCTTTTTCTTAATAGCTTAAACGCTACGGTATTGTGCATTTCCACTTATACTCACGCGTCACTCCGTCTGTTGGCTTCTGCTTCGAAGTGACTGTCAGCAGCACCGAACAGCAGGTCACATCACTGGTAAAGAAGCTCGGAGGTCCCGGCATTCCTGTCGAAAATACCAAGTGAACAGAAAGAAAGGAATTCGGCCATTGCCAGTACGCCCGACGATGCCACTCAGTTATGATAACACGGAGCCCACTTTCCTGAATCCAGCTGCGCTAACCATTTTATAGTGGTGCATAATGCGGCAATGTGCCTTCTCCTCAGAAGCATGCAGCGATGTGGTGTAGGTGAGGCCCGCTAACCGACGTCCCGGTGGCACTAACTGCTCATGTACTTGCAATGGTGCGCTGTCCCTTAGGTGCGACAGCGCTGTGGTCGATGCCCATGTCAGCCAGAAATCACATTTAAAAACAAGAAGCCCGATGGTCTCTTTGAACCAAACGTTCTGGCATTTTCACGCCACTGTGATTGGTACATATACTAACAACGTGTACCAGGTCTCCTGTGTCGTGCATTGATTTGGGCTTGCTGTGCGGTGCATATATAGTTTGTCAAAGTATAATGTACCAGACGCTTTTGTTCTGTCCTTTTTTTGTGTTTATGGCAATAATCCATACTGAGCTGCTGCACAAACTCGTCCGGCTTGAAAATATGCGCCAGCCACTCGCGAATTGTTTACAGCGCGCAAATAAATCCACCGTAATAACTTTTCTAGCGCAGACTAACACACGGACAAAGAGAGGGAACGGCACCAGCGCTGGTGTCGTTCCCTCTCTTTGTCCGTGTGTTAATCTGCGCTAGAAAAATTATTACGATGTATATGTACCAACTAGCTCGCCTTTCAGTATTACTCCAATAAATACACAACTCTCGGCGGGCAGAGCCGCAGCCGTAGCTTGTCTATCGCTGCACCGCTTTATGGCGAGCGAGTGTGGATCGAAGAAATAGGGAAGTGTGTGCGAAGCACGGGACGCGGTGGGGTCGTCAGGTCAAGTGGGAAGGATTAGGCCCCGCATTTGAGTAGCACGGTTGCGGGCAAGTGCGGGCTTACCGGCTGCGAACGGGTGCACTGCGATTTGGTGCGACGATGGGCTTTGTCCGGCTCTGTTGAATGCTTGCACGATTATGGAGTAAGCCGTGCTGGGCTTGAGGTCTTTAAGCACCGCCGACTCGGCACCGCCCGTGACGGTCTGGTAGTTGTACGGCAGGTTCGAGTCGTACGCCTTGTAGCCCACGTAGTAGCCCTGGATCTTGCCATTGCGGTGCTCGGAAGGAGGTCCCTGTTGTAAATGTAATGACGGAGGACATGCAATTTCAAGCAGGATGGGGTTTGTAACCAGCCGCATCGTTGAGTATAATGGACTGACGAGATGGTAGCACTAATTACCTTCACGCTGATTGCAGATTTACTCGGGTGCAATTATTCCACGCTCCCAGCTCCATTAGCCGCCTTCCTGTCTTCATTCATCTTTAGTGTGGCTGAGTGCTGTCTCCGATCGATGATTACCTTTCTTACTTTAGTTGATTGTTTCGCCAGACTACGAACAATTCGTCTCTTACGGAATGAAAAAAAAAGTGCATTTAAGCCTCCAGTAAAAATTGAAGACATGATCTCAGTTTAGCTGAATTTCTTTGTAAAGAAAAGACGCAGGTACTTTATTGCGTCAGTGAGCCAGAATCTTTATTTAATCGCCACGCAGCATAATTCCAACGTCGCTTAATTGAGTGGAGCGTGTGGTATCGACAGAGCGAAAGAATTGAAGCGTTCTCGTTAGACATTCTCGTTAGCTTTTCTTTCCGCAATATATTCTGTATGTCTGTTCTCGGATAACCTTTTCGAAAATCTAGGTAAGATCAGTCAAAGGCGCTCACACGGATGGAAGAACTGAGGAACAGTAAAGAAACATTCTAAATTAAACATTGTTTCGTGTAATTGTTTGGGCATTCCTTGCCTTCAAAAGAAGCTGGTTAATTGTGAGCTCGTCATTGGGATCGCGATGTAGGCAGAATGTAGAAATTCGACACCTAACTCGGCTCCCCTGACATTCTTTCCCTTGTTTGCCAGCAATGAGATCACATAAACTATTTCGATCAGGGCGAAAAACACTCGTATGCCTATAGGGGGCATTAAGGTGCTTGTTAAATAATCCCAGTTACTCAAGATTATTCAAAAGTCTCCCGGTATGATGTGTCTCATTATCAGATCGTGGTTTGCGCAAGTAAGACCCAAGATTTTATTTACTTTTAACTGCATCGAGATTCATTGCTCTGAGCTGCGTCATTTCGTTTAGTTTTGACAGCATACACCTCGAGCAGGTTGAGTGGTAATATTTAACATATTTAACAAACGAAAAAAAGGAAGAAAACCTACAATATTACCAGCCCGAAGTTCACATGGGCTTTCAAAAAATAACCTATGTTCAACGTGCATTTGACAGTACATGTGGCGACCAATGAAGTTAGAGAATAAAGTGACATAAAGTCTAGCTGATTCGTGGGGATTCGTTGTGAAACCAGAAAACACAAACTGCTTTTGTGTCGTCAGGTTCTTTTATGTTCACGTTTACACACCTTGCTTTCTTCCACGATGAAGGTGAATAAGTAAAGCGTAACAAGAATGCTGCGCACTGACCTTCCACATGACCATGAGTTCCCTTTCTCCGATTGGCGTTGAATGCACATCCGTCGGTGGTGCTGATGGAGCTGCATTTGAAACATAAAAAAATGAAACTAAGAGCCTTTATATAGACCGTCATGTCACTTAAAACAATGGTTGGTGCCGATTTTTATTGGATCACGGCTACATGCGTCGCTGGCTCATGAAGAAACACGGGTAATTGCTAACTCTCTTTTTTTTTTTTTCAAATCGACAGTAGCCGCCGTTTACGACCTGATATGCACTGCAGCTTGAGTCGTGAAAACACAGGCCTGAACTTTTCTGAATGCATGGTCGTAGTGTCACCCTAAGGGGTGGCACTTCTCCGGATCTTTTAATAAAGTTCTTCGTACCGTACCGTATGGTCGTAGTGCATCTCGGGTATGCTACATTAGCTGACTGTACGATAGAATACTTCCAGAAGACGATATATTAGGACCGTAAACACAACCGGATTACCCATAAGGAAGGCTGCCAAAGCCCTGCCGTTGCTTATAAAGACCACTGGGCTATGCGATCAGCTTTAAATGCGTGGTGGACGCTGTCGTGTGCGCACGTACTTGACTTGTTATCCACTCTCTTTTTTTTTTTGAAACCCCCTTCTCATAGTGCATGGCAGCATAATAGATGAGACCTGGTTAACCTCCCTGACTTTTCTTTCCCTATCCTTTTTTTCGGCATGTGCACGCAGCTATGGTTTATTCAGCGTTTCACGTCTCTCCTTTAGTTCTTTCTTTCCGCTGGGCAAGGTAGCAGAGCGCATTGCTTAGGGCTTACCTTCACGATTTCGGTTTAGTGTCGCTCTAATATTACGCATTTGTGAAACCTTCAGTAAGGAATTCAGTAACACTCTTTACTAGAATTAACAACGTTTTTATTGTTTATATTTAGATATATTTGTTGTATTCTTTCCTCGTCCGTCCCTTCTGTTACCACTTTCATCTAATCGCTGTTGAAGTCAGAGAGAGGAGCATCATAACATGTCAGCATAGTATCAGCGTCTTTAAAGTTATATCTTATGTGAGGATGGAATGCCAGCGCATACACAGTAAATTGATGAAAAACGCGTGCATTTCGGGATAATCTTTATGCCAGGTTTCATGTGAGGTTATGTCTATGCCAGGTCGTCTACAGGAAAATTCTCGTCACTACCTAATAAACAAAACAAAGGCGTCATGCTACGTATAACGCTCGTTTTCTTTTTCCTGACCAGAATAACAAAAGAACATAGACACGCATCGGTGTGCGCGTATACAGACGCAGTCGAGCCGAGCTTACGTGCAGCAAGAACCAACTGCGTGCCAGACAGCGGCGGTAGAAATCTTTACCGCGTTCCATGCGCAGCTGTGGAACGTAAGCGAAACCACGACAAGCGAGCAACTTTGCTTTGTTTCTGAGACACGGTGTGGTTTGTTGGCAGCGTGAGGTGGGCGACCAGAAAGAGGATCGGTCGTTCACGCACCTTCCTCGCTGGTGACGAAGTGCATGGCCACCGAGGGCCCGCTGAGTCCGACGTCGTTCTGCGACACGATGTGTCCCGAGTACTCGGTGCCCGGCTGCAGGTCCTGGAGGTACGCGGACGTCTCCGTGCCGGCAACCGTGGCGCTGGACAGCTTCCGGCCGCGGCCTGTCAACGCCGCGAGACGGGAAATTGATTCGTTTACTGTCGCTGGCACACTGCTCCTGCTGCTGCTTTTGTGGACACAGAACGGTCAGCGAATGTACGCCCGCCTTGCTATAGAACTGTGCAGCATTGTAAAGCCTGTTGCTGTTGTTAGCCAATCGGGCGCCAAATTCACGAACTCGTTGCGTATTGAAAATTGCTTCACGATGTTCCGAAAGTTGATTGTTGCCTGTCACCACTAACTAGGGTTTCTTTAGGCTGCCTATTGAGTGCAATTTATACACTTGCGAGGAACATTGCGAGCTTATTTCATGGCTTGCTGGGGGCAGCGTAGCTTCCTCAACAGTGTACGGTTTTGTTGCGGCATAAGCGTACGGAGCGTTCGGGAGAACAGAAAACTTTGCCAGGGAAGAGGTGCAAGAAAACGGGAGGAGAAAAAGTTTCGTGTTCGTGTGACAGGGTCTTGTGGATGATTGATCCTATACGCCCCCGGAAGGAGGGCGAAATGAATAAATACTGAGGGAGTGGACAGGAAAGAAGGGATGGCTGGGCCGCACGAAGGTTAAACGTGCACGGAATGTGGTTGGGGCTCTCGTAGCAAAGACGAGGTTTGTGGGTGGCAAGACAAAGACGCCACAAGGAATGGCACGCGAGAGAAGAAAGGCGGGGCAAGTGGCCGTCGGGTCCACTCGATTGGTTTTGGCTCTCTGTTTACTTTTCCGAATAGAACGGCACAGAGACGTCGTGCGGATCGCCACATAAAAAAAAGGGGGGAACAAACACGGGATGCTCTTGAGCCCAATATGATTTGCTGTCCTCTGCCTGATACAGAGACTCACTTAGCATGCATGTGTGGCATTAAAATTTGTATTTACCAGTACAGTAGAACCCCGCTGATACGTTTTTGAAGGGACCGTAGGAAATAAACGTAAAAGACGGGAAACGTAAGAGCCGAAAAACAGGAAAAACGACAAAATATTTAGTGGTACAAAATTTTATTTCAATGCTTACGAGCAGCACGAAAATTGGCGCGCTCAGCCGCGATCTAGTCGATGGATAGAAATGCGGAGCTGGGGACGGCCTCATCCACAGAAATGTGATCAACGTACGGTATGTGATTCTTTTAACACCAACAGCTGTAGGTATGAAAGAACTAAGCACACGCAATCACGACCAGCGCGGCGAGTCCGACCGCGAACCGCGCGCACGACCATGCGAGCTCCAACCAGCTCAAACTCCTCCCATCCTCCGACAAATAACGATGATGATGAGTCTACGCCAACGTGATGGCAGAAGTGAATGCCAATCTCGAAGGCCTTGCTTTTACGAGCTATTACGTCATAGACACCATGTTTGTGCAATACAAATCTCAAAGGCTATGCTTTTGTCAATAGTAAATGCCAATCTCGAAGGCCTTGCTTTCGCGAGCAATTACGTCATAGACGCCATCTTTGCAGTTCGAATCTCAAAGGCCATGCTTTTGTTTGCATCAATAGAAAGATCCGGTTGCTTGCGCCTCTCATGCGGCTAATATTACGGTCAAACCAAGGCAAGCTGCGTGAGAATGCACCATGGCCGCTCTCTTCGGTAGTCACTCGGTCGGCTCCGAGCGCACTTCGCGACGTATCATGCGGGAACGGTCCGACAGTTACGACGTAACAGCGGGGTTCCCAATACATTGTATCCTATGAGAGCTATGCCGGGACCGGCGGAAAACGACGTAACAGCCGGGAAAACGCAGCAGTGAGGAACGTAACAGCGGGGTTCTACTGTATATGGAACGCCTCGGCATTAGGCGCTCAAATTGGCACTTTTATTACGAAAGCAGCTGTTGTTTATTCTTCGCACCTTCTTCTTAATAAATACAAGCATATATATATATATATATATGTGTGCGTGTGTGTAGTGTGTATAGTGTGTATATATATATATATATGTGTAGTATTTTATGCCTATAAGTAATTTCCCCGTTTTATGTATGTGTGCGCATTGTTCTTGATCACTGCCAGAATTACCTGGCATTGAAACCGGTAAAGCTCCATAGACAAGTTCACGAAGGCGCTGGTGCATGACGCACTAGGAACGGAAGCACATCGGCGCTTTTTGTAGCGTTAGCTACACTTGCCTAGCCGGAGCCGATTTCGCGTGGATCCTCATGAGCCGTGCTGCGCATGCGCGAGGATCAGTGATGTCACACAGCTGGCTCACCGGAGCTGCCGGAGCCGCCATCTCACGCGCTCTCCGCCTTGTCTACGCGTTCGGGAGGAGTGGCGTCGTAGTCGCGGCAGACAAACTGGCGCCAGTGCGCGCGCAGACTCCGCCACCGCCGCGCGCGACTCACCGCCACCCGTCTGCGCTTTCCAGAGGAGTGACGTCGTAGCCTTGGCAGACGTATTGGCGCCGGCGCGCGCGCAGCTATTCGCATTTGCTGTGCAGTCGCCGTCTGACACTGTGCTGGAGTCGCTTGATAGCGTCTCTGACTGGCGTTTGCAGGTGGATAACGCCATGGAGGAGTGCGCAAATGCTGCTCAACGGCGCAGAAGGGCCGAGACGCTTATCTCATCGGATCCCGAAGTAGTTGCCTGGCAATTGCGGTTCAGCGTACGAAGAATGAACAGAAGAAGGCTAGTAGTCCTAGACAATCTGGAAAGGTAAGAATAATCAGCTGAACCTTTGCTAACGCTACGTATACCCTGGCATAGCCGAGCTAAGCCACTGCAAAATTTTTTGTTAATGCAGTTATATATAAAGTCTCTTGCTGCTATACTTCATTGCTGTTATTCTATAATCATTGCTAGTCCACCTCTACTTTGCAGCGTTTTCTACTCCTCGTCTACAGTCACGCTCATCCGTCCATCTCGCTTTTTTTTCATTCTTAATAATATTCATTTCTATTCCTCTCGTTCTTTCGCTGCGTTTTGCCAGAATACAACAGTCCTCAGAGAACCCAGTGGCTTGTGCTCCAAACACACCAACAGAAACGTGTTATGTATCGAAGAAACACGAAATGCCTTATCGCCTAGTGCGTCTGGAAGATTGCCACAGAACGCAAGGCCCCCCCCCCCCCCAAAAAAAAAGAAAGAAAAAGACCATATAAACAAAAAAAGAACGGACGGCGATTGCATGTGAACGCTTACTTTTAGAAGCTCCATCACGACATCTCTCTCGTGTAATGACGCCAGCGATTCGACGACGATTTCGAAGGCCGTTAGGGGCCCCCGAAAATGTGTGTCTTGCTCCGTCTGACATTGGAAAAGCAATATATGCGATGGGGGCGAGGGTCCTCGACATCTGGTCACGCTCTCTGTGTCTCTTCAGAGCTTCTTTGACGTTGGGGAAGGCTGTTACCACGACGTTGAAGTATTATAAGTTATTTGCAAGTGGAAAAGATAGTCATACTCTTCTACTGCTGCTACTATTATGGCTCAGAAAATTGGTAATCAGGTGCCGAATTACGGGGCTTTTTGCTGTATGTTTCTTTATTACTTCATTTTTCTGTCTGGTATATTTTTTTTTTTTTGCGCTGCAGGACTTATAGAAATGGAGTAGCCGATGTGACATAAACCACAGCCTCCTCACAGCAAGGCAGTTCGAATAGTTTCCTCGACCTGTTCACAACGTGCATAAAAGTGTCTCTAGGCAATCCGTTGTAACTATACCTACCTAGTTTGCGCATCTTCTTAAATGCTGCGAAGACGTTAATTTAATAAGCGTTATCACCCTTTCATTACTTAGCAATGTATTGTTCGTGGAAATGCCGGGACTCAATATTATAGATAAACACCGGTCTACTTTTCGCTCGCTGATAAAATGCAGCTTCACAAATTTTGTGATAGAAACAACTTGTTCGTTTGGGCGAGTAGGTCCATCTTGCATCATGTGCACCCATGTTCAGTGACACTAGATTCTTGACGTTTGGAAAAAGCAAGAAAGAGAAATCGTGAAGCCTATCAATTGCCAATGCTCAAGGTAATTGTGTCAGCGCGGCGCCACTCGGTTTGACCACTCATAAGAGATGTTTAGTAGATAAACACATGTCCGTATAAGCAATACGTATGCCCGTCATCTTTGTTTAATATTCGCGTTTGTGTGTGTGTGTGTGTGTGGGTGTGTGACGAGGTATAAGCAGTGATTTTTCAATAAATTTCAGGTTGGCAGTCCAGAGCTCGTCCTGTTTTGTGTGTCCCTTCTTCGTCCTAGTTTATTTTCTCGCGCTGCTTCAAGTCATTTACAAAGGTTGCTTCGGTCTGTATACCTTCGGCACCGCTGCTCGGTTTTAGGATGGCGGGCGCTCACCGTTCTCCCTCCAGTAGCGGAGGAGGAAGTGAGTGACCTCGGCGAACGGCTTCTTCCAGGAGACCCGCGCCGACCTCTTGCCGATGTCGTCCACTTTGACCCCGATGGGAGGCGATGGGAGCTCTGTTTTCGGCGAGGAAGAACGCCTTATTTTATTATCCCCGGAAGGAAATGTGGGTGACGTTAGTCACGGTGCCACTTAGAGCGCCTCTTTCTGTGGCTACTATTTGTGTAGAAAGAGAACGGACATTTCTAGGCAGGCGCATACAGGAAGCGCTGAACGGTTCTCTCAAGAATGCTTCCATGGTTACTTTCGTAGCTGCCTCTCGAAACTGTTTTAAAAAAAAAAACTTGTAATAATCTGCAAGATTAATTCTACGCTTATTTCCGAATTCTAAATTGTGGGAGCAGTTTTTTAGTCAGTGTATAGTCATAATCGGAATTCTTTTTTTGCAGAACATACGGCAAATGCGATTCTTTAGGGGTGCTGAAGTTTTATGAAGTAATTTATGCGAATATCAAGCAGCTCTACCTACTGATTATATAGCCCAACTAGCGCTTATATCGCGCCGACTCCGTTAATTAATTTCCAACGTTTCCTGCTCACTCAATAAAAAAAAAGATAACACTGCTTGTGTCATTTTTTCTTGGCAGTCATTGCTTCCCTAAAACAAGCAGGACAACTCAACATACCTATATAACACGCTGTTTGTTTCTACTGAAACAGCTCGTGAACAACGCAGTGCATAAACATAATTAGTACAAGTTATCAATCCGGGCCGCGCACAGACATTTCACGATGCTGTACGCTAGCATAAAATGAAAATAAAGGTAATAGTACGTATCCGAATATACAGTTATGTGTAGCGTTTAACTAATATATTCCTTCACTTAATTCCTTCGCCTCACATAGATTACGACATGCGCTATGTATCTATCTATATATATTTGTATACGTCGGAAGACCTTGCTGTTTATTTATGCAAGCAAAACAAAGATGCTCGCTGGTGGCTGAGAATACGTTTATGCGAAAGACGCCGGTAAAGTTATGAAGTCGCATCCGCCCGAGAGTAAATGGCCTTGTAAGCTACAGAGTGAGAAGGGCTATCATATTCCACCGCATGCAATACTTTATCGTTAAGCTCTTCTTGGCCAGCAGTTTCTATAAATCCTTGCTTTCTTCGAGGACAGAGATTAACAGCAGCGTCCCGGAGTGATAGCGGGCCATTAATAATTAGAAGACGTTTGCCTAACGCGTCGCCATCAAAGATTAACGCGAAGGTTCCCTCTCGTTGCTTCGAGCGAGCTCTCAAGGGATCGCATAACGTTAAGGCACGAAAATGCGCGAGCTGCTACCCCGACGCCAGTCGTTACGAGAGAAGGGCAGGGTTATAACAATTTGCCGGAGTTGGGTTGCCCCAGCACCATAAGACGGAAACACGGCGTGCATGGAAAAAAGGAGCGCGTAATGAGAACGTTAAGGAATGCGGTGGGACGAAGCGGGAGTGTAATGGCCCTACTTACCGAGCACGAAAAGCGATCGTATGGCCGTGGCAGTGCCGAACCTGTTCGTGACGTGACACGCAAATTCTCCGGTGTCGGCTAGCGCACTCTTGTGGATGAGCAGGTCAGAAGCGATGCCTCCCGGGAAAGAACGGTCAATGACGTCATACCTAAGACGTGACGGAGCAAGGCAGATTGTTGGTTCACAGTGCAGGGTTTTGCCCTATGGGTGATAAGCTAGCATTTTGGAAGCAGAAGAATAAAGTTTAGCGTCGCTTTTATGTATAATACTGCTAGGATAATAAATTATGTCTTTTTTTATTATTTCCGGCACAAATACTTTAGCCTCAGTGATTACACTCGCTTACATACCGTTTAATATGTACATGAAAACTGGAGAAGAGTAGAAAGGTTGTATTGTAACTGAGCTATCGAAATAATGCTTCAATTAATTTTTAATGTCGCAGTACACTTCAAAGGGTTTCGTTTTAGGACAATATATGCATATATCATCTAAACAGAGAAGGCTTGATGCCGAATATAGAGCAAATGCAATTATTAGCGTAAGCTTTCATTGGATAGTTCGTACAACAACTATTAATAATACGCTCACCGTTCCTTGAGAGACTTCTCGATAGACTTATCGTCTTTGACCCAGGCTATTTGTAGTGGCTCTTCCCCGGATGCTCCGCAGTGCAGTGTCACGATGTTGCCCAAGCGCACCTTTATGGTGTCGTGTAGCTTCCGTATTAACGGCGGCACTGCGTTCCACAAATATCTCTTCAGTCAAACATACGTGCCACTTTGTAGTTTGCGTGGTACAACAGTCATATCTGAGCTCTGCATAGAATGACCTTGTTTTACAACGCGAAGTACACGGTAAAACAAGGTGATGCAGAGCTGAGATATGCAAATAACGATATTACACAGACGACATACGTTCCACAATATGAATCTTATACGCGTGTTTTGATATCATCACTGCATTTTAGTGATACGGTGAAGTGTCTTTGCGGAGTATTGCGGTGAACAGAACGGAGAACTTGCGCATGTGCTTAGCTCTAAACGTGTCCTTGTTTAGCATGCTTTAGAGATACCTCAAGGCCACAAGTTGGGCAATGGTGACGCTAAAGCTGGAAACAAGACTCGTTCGTGATTTGGGAACTTGCCGAGGACTGAGCGTGACGAGGAATGAGGTGTTCGTATACAAGATAAGATCGGCTCTTCTTTCTTGTGTGTGAACACCTTCCGGCATGCTACCATCGTGGACTGTCTCAACCAACGGGCCCCTGTGGCTCCAGCTGTCACCCGAGCGCTTTTATTTGGCTACTCGGAAGAACCTTCGCGGCATGGGCGTCCGGAGGTGGGAGAAGGGGGGGGGGGTCTCCCCGGGAATATTGGTTGAAAATTTTCTATACAGTAGAAATAAGCTACTGTCAAAATAAACAAGTACAGCCGTGTTACAGTAATAAGCTACACGACTTGATCAGCACAATCAGTTCCCGCATGTCCATGTGGAACGCCCTTCAGGATTGCGAGTCAACTTTTCGTGTTACACACTGTGAGTAATGTTGCCGGTTATGTCGTGGCAATGAAAGAAAAGCTGGCTGTTCTGGATGCCACTCCGCCCCCCCTCCTCCTGCGGATGCACCCCCCTGCAAAAAGTTCTGCCGACGCTCTCGCTTGGCGGCCCGTTTTATCAAAATCTCAGGCTTCCTCCCAAGGCCTCCGTTTGCCAGCACTTCAATTCTGCACGCTGTGCTTCACATCATAACAAAGCACATTTTCAAATACGAAACGCACACACATACATTTTTGCCCCATCCACACCGCCTGCTGACCAAGGATACTATGGATACGAACTTATACAGCAAAAGCTAAGGGATTAATTCACTATGACTTTGTTTTAATCGTTGCTTTCGGTCAGTCCACCGCCTTTATTAACACTACGCCCGACATAATTTGCCAACATAAAAAAAGTACATTGCGGAGTATTGAGTGCCAAAAACCACAGTGATTATGAGGCACACCGTAGTGGGGGACTCCTGAGTATAATTATGATCAGCTGGGGATTTTTAACGTGCATCTAAACCTAAGTACACGGGTTACATTGCACATCGGCCCTCACCAAATGCGGACGCCGTGGTCGGAAATCAAACGGGCGTTCATTACAGCTGCTGATCTACTCCGGCGGGTAGAAACAAAGTTGCATATTGTTACCAAAGTACTGAGGAGCTGTGCTTCGTGAATACGAACCCAGAAGCATGATTTGGGAGAAAGTGCTTATGCTCGAACAGTTGCTAATATTAGGTGTCTGTCAGTCATGGCGTCTGAAATATTATTAGCGAGAGCGGCTGGACAAAGTTAAACATCACTTGGAAACAGAGCGAAAAGCTTCATAAATACGGGCACTGCCAGCAATACGGTGAACCCGGTCATACTTGTAGTTTTACTTTGAATCAGCTTCGCAACCCCAGTCAGCGTGGAGACAGAAGCTGAGATGAAACCAAAATGAAAGGTTAGCGAGAATAAAACGGATCCCCTCTGCTGGCGCTAATGAGTTTCGCTGGACCACGGCATCCTGACATGTGTCACCCAAGCGAAAGGGTCAACTTCTCTTCGCCCTCCCCTCCCTCTCCGTGCTTGTATTTATTTTTCTCGCGACAAGAGTGATTGGTTCCAAGTGGGGGTGGGAGCAAACTTACCACTTACTGTGAGATTGATGGTCTTGGTTATCAGCGTGCCGACACCATTCTCGACGTCACATCGGTACAGACCGGAATCGGACGATCTAACGCTCGTGATGAGCAGACTGCCATTGGCGAGGACAGTTATGTGATCGTCTTTGTTTCCGAGTACCGTTTCGGATGGATCTGGAAGGAAGACGAGTACGCTCTTATTCACGCTGTTTCAGCACAGGTCGTCGTCGTGTAAAATTTAAGCGAGTGGTTCTTTGCTGAGTGTTACAACGTCGACAGCTGCATAATAAATACATAGTTATTCTTAATGTCTCTTTATCTAGCACTTCCAATTTTTCGCTGTACTGAACGAGTACTGAGCGCTTTTGTTTGCCTGTTCTGCTTCATATTGTGTTTTAAGATATACCTGAAACTTCAGAGTAGTGCGTCTCTCAAGATTAACGAAAATGATCTGTATCGTGTTTTCGATAAGTGCATAGTGTTGCCCCAACTCTGACGCCGCATTTTTAGAGGAAACTTTCAGCACAGCGTTCTGCTTCATTTAAAGTTAGATATATATTTAACTTTAATATATTGTAAGGCATTTTGGAAGAATCACTAGCTGTTATTGCTTTAGCGAGAATATTGGAGAAATTTTATAGTAGCTTGGTAGGAAAAAGTATAACAGTAAAAACAACGACAGTAAGCCTTAGAGGAAACAGCCCTGCTAACACTACAAAGAAAACAAATTTTCTCTTGGCCGGCGGGTGGACAAACAAAGTAAATAAATGCGGGCCTGAGACCAGCTTTACTATGTCGCTTTTCTCGCCGCTTGACCATTCCTCAGCTCTCGTGTGGAAACAGAGGCGGGCGCTGTCGGAAAGTCGCTCAGCACAGCCATCGCAGTTTGCTCAGCCGTATACGTAGCACGCACTTGCAGGCTGTAGATCGAACCGTTTAGGGCGAGACGCGGATCAATATGAGGCCTGCCTTCCGTCGAGAAAGCGCAAGACGTCCCCCCATGCTCTCCGCCGAAGTGCATCAGCTGGAAGGAACGGCACTCATTTTCCTGCGCCAACCGAGCGGCGACCATCTATGAAGTCATAAAACAGGCTTATAGCCGCCGACCACCCCTTCGGCGTGTCGACACTGCCGGGAAACAGAGCTACGCCGCGCACGCCCCTCCCTCAGCGAGGGTTTCCGGCATCAGCCGTTCGCCCTTACGACTTCCGAAGTAAACACAGAACTCCGAAGGGCATTGACGTAGCTACATACGTTCAGCGTTTAGGCACAAGGGCAAGCACACGCTCTATTAGTAATGTAGTGGACACGTATGCCCCATGTCACTAAAACTGTACTGCGTTCTGGAAGCGAGAAGCTGGTGCTAGGTGAGTTAGCGGTCAGAAGAAAACAATGACAGAGCCCGTAGAAGAATCAATGGTTGAGTGTCCTCGCAGTAATAACGTCGGCTGTAGCGAGTGGCCATTCCAAGGTTCCATGCCAGTCACGATTAAGTTCCAACTGTCTCGTTAATGCAGCTGCACGTCGCCTCCCGGTTCCGTGACAATGCACAGTTTTATAGGGACAGACCGGAACAACAGGGGAGGCGCATAGTAAGGAAAAGCGGACCAGGCAGAAACACACATACCAACTGGACATCTGACACGTCCTTACCTAGCGGGAGACAGAAACAGAAGGAAGTACAGGCCATAAAGACTGAGCGCATGCTCATAAACAGGAATGAGGCATAGAAAGGACATACACGCCTGCAGTAAGAGCAGCAAAAGCGAGAAGCAAGCGAGTCCTAAAGGGAGGTCGTGTAAGGAGGACGCACGACCGGACACACTCGGGAGAAACAGCGAGCCGAAACAAGCCGGGTGGCACGGGGGCACAACACACTCGAAGAATACAAAAGGCTCATCGCAGAAAACGCAGGACCGGGCAGCACTGGGGAAGGCCGGCGCGAGAAGATTGGAACAAGTGCGCCCGGAGGGTTGAGGTCTCGCTGGTGTAACTCTCTCCTGCTGCTCGGTTATAGGAAGGAGTAAAAGAGGAGACACGAACTGTGGTATGTGACTCGGGGACAGGATGGGGGAAGGAAGGCAGGGAGAACGGCGAGAACAGCGTGCAGTTCGTCAGAGGACGAGAATTACATTGGCTTCGTGTCCATTTGGTCACGGGCGTTGGGTGGCCCAGGGCGGCACAGTCGATGGTCAGCGAGCTGCCGACGACAGCTGCCCGGTCGCCGGGCATGTGCAGCCAAGTCGGTGGCACTGCAACAAGAGCGTCGAGTACTTACTTTCGAGATTGGTTACTTGTTATACGCTTTGTTTTTGACCATTGCATATTTTCTTTGTGCGCAGAAAGTCGCTTGCTGAGCCACGTGATATGCTGCGATTTTTTCGTCCCTTTCTCACTAAAGCACGCTATGTTGTAACAAGAAAGCGGAAGTTGAAAAGCTCGTTAGCAACCAATCGTAGATGGGATCTCTATTCTTGTCGCTTTGCTGTTTCGTTAAAAGTGCTTTACTTAAGCAAAAAGTATATTACTATTTCGAATAGTACCTCTCGAACATTGATGTTTGGATATATTATTTATCGGCTTGTCTCTTTCATGTACTTGGCACAACGACATTTGGGATTTTTGAAGGAAACATTGCGAAAAGTGTTATGGATGAAGCTTGACAACGCGGCAGCGCACTTCTCAATTATGCGTACATTCAGACCGAAGAAGTGCGATACTCAAGCGCAGAACCTTTGTTTCTGAGATATCGGCAATCGTTATTTGTATTCTTTAGCAATATGGGCTGCTAGAACACCGTCATCGTCTCTCGTCGGCCCACAGCTAATTAAGGTAGCGAAGGCACTTTCCTGCCCATAGAGGACGACGGGCATGTGAGGACGTCTTTGACTAGTGGTGCAATACCACACGAGTCAGTGAATTCACCGCTCTTTTCCTTCTCTCCTTACGTGTTGAAGAAGTGATACTATGCCGTCTTCACATAGGACACGCGCACCTCACACACAGCCTCGTTCTAACAAGACAATACAAGCCTACACGTGAAGCATGTGGAGATTAGCTAACAGTAAACCACATTTTAATTTCGTGCAAAAAACTTGGAACACTAACAAAACAATTTTTTACTCCGTTTTACAATGAACGCATCAATATTCATCCAGCACTAGGCGAAGATGTGCTTGTTGATAAATCATGCGTTTTTAGCTTTTTAAGGGAAGCAGGAGTTCTAGGCAGACTTTAAATTCTCACTGTGTACTTTGATAAACATTGTTGTTTACCTCGTCCACTTTCCCATTCTTTGAGAAGAGTGATGAGGTTCTTCATGTTATTAGTTGGGACCGCCGGGGCTTTTGTTCGGGCAAGAGCTCACTGAGGAGACTTTACGCAATTTATACCTTGTCTTTGGCGCATGACAGCCGTAGGTACTTATGTGCCATTAAACCCAACAAACAAACCTTATTTCCTTCTCCCCCCTCTCTCTCATCATTGTATTCCGCTTTCCCATTCCCCCGTCGAAGGGTAGCCAACCGGAGACCTTCCTAGTTAGCCTCCCTTCTCCTCTGTTTTCTTCCTTCCATGGCGATACCGAACACCCCCTCCTCATCAAAGGACAGCAGCGGGAAAGAAGCTTGTTGAAAAGAAAATGGGAAATCGGATCTGACTTTTTATGTTTTAGAGTTGTTGAAACACTGCCGGAGCCTTAAAAAATAATAAACGGCTTGGGTAATGCAGTTTGCCTTTTTCATTTCAGTTATCTTCTTGCAGAGTTTGATTATCGAGGTGTAGCCTTTGTAAACTGAAGCAAAGAAAATCAGGCGTACAAGTTTTTGCGAGTATTGTTTGCGCATTGCGAAGGCGTGAGACGTTGACATTACGACTTCAAGAAGGAAAGCACAATTTGCGAATACGTCGCCCAATTTTTTTTAAAGGTCAAGTGTTTGCTGATTCGTTCGCTTTTCATTTGTTACGCAAAGAACTCTCGTGTGGTTAGATTTAGGTGCACAAGGAACACCAGGGGGTCGAAATTAATCAGAAGCCTCCCCCCCGCTACGGCGCGTCTCATATTTATGTCGTGGTTTTGGCGCGTGAGACCCCCGAAATTATTATTACTTTTCACAGGTCCCTTCCTGAAGAATTCGTCGGTAGAAAAAATTGTACGCTTATCGGCATGATAAGGTGCTTGCACTTTGTGGCCTGCATTTTTCAGTTAAAAAACAACTTAATATGTTGTAAACTGAACACTGGCCTTGTCTACACTGCCCTAATGGTGAAGTATAATAGGGAGGAAATGTGTCCATGCTTGTTTATTGCGTTCTTCGCATCTTCAAGAGAATGCGCGACCAGATAAGAACTCTTTTTTTTTCTGCATTTTGGAGTCCTGCGCTCTGGACTTATACTTGAGTAGCTTTAATCAATTCAACTAAAATTATAGTTATGGTTGTAGATTTATAAAATTAAGCATATAAGCAAAACAAAACCTGCATAGCAGCAAGGTGTGTGAGCGGGCTAGTTGGTATTCCATAGCTACGCAAACAGCGCGGAAGAGACGCAAGGACGAGGGACCGACGAGAACTGGCGCTGTCACACGTGATCACATGCTCATTCGCACAGGCGAATGAACTGTAATCACGTGTGCTATCTTGTTTTTTTTTCTTTTTTTCATGTATCGTGTTAATAAATGCTGGTTGCAAGAGCGCCAGTCCTCGTCGGTCCCTTGTCTTGTCTCTTCCGCGCTCTTTGCTTTCGTAGAAGGACGTTTTAGAGATAAATCTAATTATTAAATATCATACCGCGCGCTCACAAAAGACTAAGAGTAAAATGAAGAGCAAGAGAAAACGCAGTTTGTTCCTGGCATTTTTAGCTTTTTGAGTTGCATGCTGTTTGTGTTTTGCGTGTCAATGATGCATTGATATTTCTTTTATGTTTATTTACAATAATCTGATAATTTGTCAACAAATTTTAACGGTATTTTACCATGATTCTCTGCTTTATTGTCATTTTTATTCACTTTACTTTTGGCAATTTAATTACTCTGCTCCTTTATGTAATACCTTGTGACGGGGCTCTTAAAGGTAAATTAAAAGGCGATGTTAAAGATGACGACGACGATGACGACGTGCACGTCGGTACGGTGCAAACGAAGAACGGCGCTTCTACACACCTTCAATGACGCCAGTGTCAAAATATTCCGTGCATTTTTCAGGAGGGTTCTTCAGGCTCAAAATTTCGACACCGTTGCCTACATTGTTTGTTTTACGCTCTAAGGGAAAAATGTATGTTATTTCTTTTAGGTCGGGTAGTGTTCAGGAAGAAATTATGCATTCATGAATATAGAGTCGCTGCTTGCAATAAAGAAATACAGAACGAGTGAAATATGCAAATGCGTAGCAATGTTACTTTTCTTTTTTTTTCTCGTTCGACCATGAACCTCCCGCTTTAAACTTTCGTTTTCGCATTTTCCGCTAGCACACGTTTTTTTACAACGCAGCTTCCAGGGGAAAGTGATAGCCTGTGCAGGCTATTCACAGGGGTGTATGCTAGGACGTGATGCAGGCTTATTTTTTTTTTCTCACTGCCAGAAGCGCCACGCCAGCTTCACGCGGCGTTAAACAAAGTTGAGACCGCGAAACACCCATGAATTTAGAAAGTAGTTTCTTGTTTCTTATGGTTGGAGCCAGCGCAGTACATTTAACTGTGTAACTATGTGCGGATTGTTCTCATTTTTGTTTCTTTTGCGAGCCTTTGGCTTGTGCTCCTCATACTTAGTTTTTCAGGATGCGCAGTATATTAAACGCGCATGATGATGTGAGCGTACGTTCTTACAAGTAACGCGAAAAAAAAAAAAGCATTATACTTTGCGATGCCGCTTGTCTATTTTACAGCTAGTTGAACGAGGCTTGAATAAATTTTAACTTATATGCTAAACTCGAGCTTGGTTCTGTGTCTTTTTTTTTCCCTTGAACCTATGTGAGTACATAACTGTTCGCAAATTTCAGCCGCATTCTTGATTATTTCGGGCCTTCCATTCATGGGGGTCCCTCTGACGTGAATTGTTGGACGTCGTGTTCTGTTTACGCTCGGACGCTGCTCTGGATTTTCGCGCATTTTGGCTGGGAAGGGCGCGTCATGCACCAGCGGCTTTCGGACGAAGTATCCTAACGCAATTTGCCGGGTTTCTCCGAGATTGCGGCAGCTCGCACACGCACTCCTTGCTTATACGGCGAAGCAGGCTGCGATGCCGTGGCACTTTTGTCGCTAAAACCGTGCAGTGGTGTGGAGGTTATATAGTCTGTGCCAGTTAATCATCAGCGTGGCCCACACAGAATTCCTCCGGTAAAAGTGTATGGGCGATCCGGAACCCTTCGGTTAAATGATTCAGTTCAGTCCCATGTGGACACCTACTCATACGTACACAAAATGCAGACGCAAGTAACTTTGCTATGGCGTTACGAACGAAGAATCGCTAGGAATATAGGTAAGACAAGACGCGCGCAAGTTCACAAATCACGTCGCACTAACTAATAAAAAATTGGAAGAAACAAAGAGAAAAAGCACGAGCGTAATTTGCTCGCTTAGTATTTGCCAGAGAATGTGTTATTGTGCTTTCTGAATGTACTTCCAAAATGGGGCGAAAGTTCTGCCTAAACCAACCAACGTCGTTACGGTTGTTCTCTCGTCTTCCTTGTCATTGGTTATTGTGATTAGCCAGTGTTCTGGCGGTGCTGCTGCCCCGTAACGACGAATGCTTGAGTGAGAATCGCTTTGCGGCCACTTCCGGCTTCAGCGACGCTGTACGCTACAACGGAACAACTGCATGCCTTGCCTTCACTGGCACTTGGGTTCGCGAGTTCTGTTCTTTTTTTGGTTCTTCGTTTCAAAGGGGAAAACCCATCTTCTTAAGTGCAGAGAACAGCGGCCCGAAGACCAGCGGAGCGTTGATCACATTGTGTGTCTGTGTATGCGGGTGAAGAAGTGATAGCCACTGATGTTGCAGGTCCTGGATCTAACCCTATTTGAAACTTTTTTTTCCGAACGTCCTCATGAAGTGTGATAATAGACTTGTCATTAGACTCACATATAAAGAAAATGATATAAAATCAAAAATTTTTTCTCGAGCCACACCTCTCATTTTGTATGTAAGATACTACTACGCCGAAGCACGCAAACAACGTTGCCTTGCTCAAGTGAAGAGCACGCGTATATCAGACAAGAGTACTGATGACGAATGCAGTTCAGTTATTTTACTTGTCGAAGAGAGATTGCTCACTCGCATGCGCCTTGCGAACTGTCACTCCAATAAATAACATACGAAACAGTCTCCTTTGATTACAGTGCATTATGTCCAACCAGCTATACCCTTACTGACTTGCGTCACGATCGAAACTGTAATATCGTTAGCGTACCCGCCACATTGGTCTAGTGGCTATGGTGCTCGACTGCTGACCCGCAGGTCGCGGAATCGAAACCCGGCCGCGGCGGCAGCATTTTCGATCTTGAGGCCCGTGTGCGCAGATATAGGCGCACGTTAAAGAACCCCAGGCGGTCAAAATTTCCGAAGCCCTCCACGGCGTCTCTCATAATTATATTGTGGCTTTGGGACGTTACACCCCAACAGTTATTAATATCGTTAGCATTATACACAGTACACAGCATTTTTGTTTTTTCACAGAAGACAAGAGCACTGGAGCGCATCGTCGAATGTGGCACCGTGACGCTTCCGTTAAACGGCAATGGGACAATGGTGCGAATTGTGAATTCTGTCACTTAAGGCAGCGTAAATAATTTGTCGGTGTGGTTGTGACTTAGCTGCGAAGAAATTGCAGAGAGAGAGAGAGAATAAGAATAAAAGAAAGGCGGGGAGGTTAACCAGGGCTGAGCCCGGTAGGCAACCCTGCACTGCGGAAGGGGAAGGAAAGTTAGAGAGGAGGAGGAGAGAAAAGTCACTCTTTCAACCGACGTAACTGTTCCGCGTTTGACATCACAAGCGGCGAATCAGTCCGGTATCCTTGAGAAAACGCAACAGTGCTTTCGTTGCCTTTCGGAAATTGCAGAAAAGTGCATCTGGCGAGCGACGTCGTTTTCGAACTTCGATTCAATGCGGCTGAGATGCTCGATCGCACGCAGTGAGTATCACCGTGCGTTACAGAATACAATGTGTACGCTAACCTGTGCAACCGTAGTGAAGATGCGATATGGTTGCGATATCGGAACTCGCAGAATGCTCCTGGAGATAAAATGTTATGACACAAAAAGCTGAACAGTGAGAAACAATATATAATTGTTCGATTACTGAGCTAGTAGTTTGCAACGAAATCAGTTCCGCAGTAATCGGCCAAGGTTTAGAAAACATTCGAGTTGCGTGACATGGCTGCTTGAGATTCTGAGCCCAGTATATTTCCGACAAAACTGTACACGAAACCGCCAGCAAAAGACAAGACACAGGCACACAAGAGGGGCTGCACCAAGTTCAATGTCCGCGGATTTGCAATAGAACAAGCAACGCAACGAGCAAATGCTGCACAGCGGTTTCAAAGAGCCGACCGAGCAAAGTCAATCGGCGAGAGTTTTCACGCCCCAACGAGCGCCGCCTTCCTTCTACTTACGGCCGAAAAAGTCGGCCGGCATTCGATAGCGCGGCCTTCTCGCTGGAAACACTGAGCTAAGCGCTCTTTTATACACGCTTCGTAAACCATCGGCGCTGATAGCCGTCCTTTGTACATCATCGTATCTGCGGGCTACAACGCTCATTCTAATGACGCCTTCTTACGCTTCGCTCATCTTTGCCGCTGCTGTGTCGGCGCTAAATTTATACCAGCCCGGAGGCTAATGTGAGCGCCTGTGGGAAGGGCGTTTTCATTTTGTTTAATTTTTATTCTGATTTATTAATTTTTTTTGCGCTCCAACACATTGCAGATTTGCCCTTCGCTGCGCGCTCTGATCTGGCCTCAGAGGTATGTATAGATTTTCACTTACCCACGGCTGAGTGGAAAAAGACGAGCTAAAAATGCCCCAAGTTTGCTGCACACAGGTAAAGTGAAAGAAAAAGAAAAGAGGGGGGGGGGAAGGATATATCAGTGTGTAGGGCAGTGGAGGGTGGAGAGGTTGCATGGTGCCCAGGAATGGTCGCTATGTGAACAATCGATGCAATTCTAAGGAGCCCTCTTTCTTTCTCGTCTCCCTTGCAGACTTGCTTTTGGGCCGTTGAGAAAGAACGCCTCTCAAGAATTCGACACGCAGTGGTTCCTTGCTTCTCTTAGATTAGAGTGAACGTAAAGTGAAATAAAATAAGGATCTGCCCTCGAAACAGAATTAAGCTGGCACAGTGCATCCTACAGGCATGTGGTTGCGGTGGGGTGCCTCGTTCCGGCTTGTCTCAGTCTATTTATGCAGTAACGCTTGTCGCGCTCGTTTTTTCTGTTTTTTTATTTCACAGTTACAAACGATGTTAGGTGCATAAAGTCTTGGAAACACGAACAAGCGATACAGTACCCTCTTACGTCGACATTATTTTTCTGTTACCGAGGTATTCGCTTTGAGTTAAGGCTACAAATACGTTTTGCCTCTTGTGGCGGCGCTGCTGGACTAGAAGCTGAGCAAGCTGAAGTCCCCCCCCCCCCCACCCCCCAAATTTCCGAGTTGCAGCATTCTTTCTGGCAACAATAGTTTGTTAGTTCTTCTTTCGGCAACCTTTGTTGACGTTTTCAAAATAGCCTTTGAAAAGCGCTTACTCTTCACGGGGCCTCTTGAGAGTGGCGGCACGTACATGTCATGAGGCGTTCATGGCATCGATAAGTGTTTCTGCGTGCTTTGTAAGACGCCAAGGCCGCGTGATGTTGAGAAAGACAGAGCTAGTGATAGCTTCTAGAGGGCTGAATTCACCGATCTTTGAGTGCTTATGTGCTGCTTAGAAGTGGGCGTAGTCACTCATTACGTATCGATACTGGTCAGCAATAAAGAAGGGCGTGACCGGACTTCAGTGTTTATTTAAAATTCCTGGCCCAAGGGACACTCCAGCT
Organism: Rhipicephalus sanguineus; assembly: GCF_013339695.2. Lineage (NCBI taxonomy): Eukaryota > Metazoa > Arthropoda > Arachnida > Ixodida > Ixodidae > Rhipicephalus > Rhipicephalus sanguineus. The sequence goes on along the minus strand of NC_051181.1, from coordinate 161,470,012 downwards.
ACAGTTGAGTCTAGCGCCCTTTCCACTTTGTTGCGTGGAAATATAGACTACAAAAAATTGCGATGCACAATTTTGTTCGATTTCGTCACAGCATATGTCACCATATCTCGTTGTTTTGCCTTCTTTGTAGAAAAGTGGGTCGACGCTGCTTTCTCTTATACTTATCGAGTGATGGCGGCGCCTTTATGCCGTCCCGGCGACCTCTTTTAATGTAACGCTGATTTATATACTGCTAAAAATGAACGAATAACGTCGCACAGAAAAAAAGAAAGGTCATGAAAACGACATATTCAAACCAGAAGTCGGGTGACATTAATGCAATAGAGACAACTCGCAGCACACGTTACAACCGTCAGCTTTGTCATTGTATTTAGTTTCAGCTACAACCCTTATTTTGAGGAAACTCTAGAATATTGTATTTGAACAAAATTTAACTGTGCTCAAAGCAGTCAGGCAGTGAAGTCAATAAAGACCGCGCAAAGTCTTCGTCAGCCTGGACCTAAGCTGACAGGGTCAGCGTTAGACATTTAAGGTTAATATTGCTTATTGTTTGAACGTTGCACATGGTTTGCCTGACACCCTTCGGAAAAACTTTTTTTTTCTGTCAGAAGGATTGAACTGTATATTTTGGTAAGTGCAACCATCGACACCACGCGAAATCACCTTTCTTGTTACGAATTAGATACATGAGGATTTCCAAACTGAAAGTTCTGTGCCGTGCTCCCGCAACCATAGTGGCAGGAGACTATAGGCATTACTCATAGGCCGAGGCATAATTTGTACACTGAGGGCACTGAGGACTCTGTTATGTTTGTTTTAACCTTGCAGCTCTGTAATATATCTACAAGTATGCTATTCAGACTAGCCCCAACTCAAACTTTAAGTAATGTATGAGTCATGCCGTCATAATTCCTCAGCGACAAGGTGTTCACTGTCCTCTTATTATTTATCAATATATTCCTTATCCACACGATCTTGTCAAAGGTAATGGAGCCCCTCCGCTCTCTTCGTGTGCATAATAAATAATATGCGTGCGAAACGTTGTACACACCACGGCTGATATGTTCGAGAGTGCAGCCGTTAGGCGCCCGTACCTGCACTGAGCATCGGCGTGCCTCGTCCCTCGTTTCCCCTCGCGACAACGGAGTAAACGAGCGCAGGGAAAGGCGCCTCGCGTGTGCGTCTGCCAATCAAAGCTAAAAACGCAGTCACGTGGCATGGCATTGTGGTCTCTTCCGATGCCGCCAGATGGCCTTGCCCTCTGCGCATCTCGGCTTGTTAAGGCACAGGTCACCGTCCCGTTATAATGAGGACTCTTATAGCACCTATCCTCGGCGGAGCCGGCGCGTGCATGGAAACCTTTCGAGAAATAGGCATTACTACTGGTGCTGATGTGCGTAAGCGCATCGTGTCCACCTTTCACTTCTGTCATGTATGGTGTTCGAAATGGATAAAGCAACATTCACCAATTATACGACAGTCATTCACACGACTTTAAGGCTTCCTTCATAACCATAAAGGACTTGTAGAGGGGTATTTTTTGAAGCAGAAGTGGGTCCTTTATGCATTCGCCTAAGGCGACTCGGAGGCGAAAGCAATCTCCTTTTTCTCCAGAAGGTTTCTGCACCTCACGTGGTTTTGCATTGCCTCCGTGATTGTCTCACCTTTGACCGATCGATGCTGTCACCTGAAGACGTCTTCATGGTACGTCATAGTAACGTGCTTATGACGCCATGGTGACGTCACAAAACTTTGCGATCTGTGACGTAATTATGACGCCATCACGTGATAGTAATTTTTTGCGTAACTTGTGTTGACGCCGATGCCGTGGGACGACGGTCGACGCCGACAGTCAATTTTCGGGTTCCATGAGGCATCTAAGGATTTCGCCTGAATAATTGCCTATAACTGTACATGCACAAATGTCTCTCAAATTCATTGGCTCAATATATCGCGAAATGAAAGCACGCGTAGTGTTGCATTCAAATTTCGCATTAGGAAGTATCGCAATGGTCGGTAATTTTTCTCTCACCTTCGACGAGAAGGCTGGCTGTGAAGCTTGTCTTTCCCGCTGCATTGCTGGCTATGCAAGTGTAGTTTCCTATCTGGCGAGCGCCGATGTTCTCGATGAGGAGCTCTGAGCGCCGATCGCGGTGGTCGACTTTCCACAGGGCCTCGGCGCTGTTGGACCCTTGGCCGGTCCCGGTAGGTTCGGCCGCTCCCACCCTGCTCGGCCTAATGGGCCGGCCATTGTGTAGCCACTGGAACGCGACGGGTAGCGAACCGCGCCGCAGTGAGCAGAAGATCTCGGCAGTGTCACCTCTCCTCAGGTTGCTCGGAATGAGGACGTGCGCCTCGGGAGATTCTGTAAATAATCGAAGAAAAATAGAGAAAAGCTCGCTAAATCATGCCGTTACAAAGAATGACTGATTATTACGAACATTCGGCCTTGCACGTCGATGCGAAGGTTTCGCCCTGTAAGAATCAGGCAAGGAAGCCTAGTTAACCTCCTTGCCTTCTCTTCGATTCCTCTGCGTCGGGAATAAATAATAATAATAATAATAATAATAATAATAATAATAATAATAATAATAATAATAATAATAATAATAATAATAATAATAATAATAATAATAATAATAATAATAATCAATCAATCAATCAATCAATCAATCAATCAATCATTTATTTAACGTGCCCAGGAACAACCGTAAGGTCTTTGTGCAGGCGCACGCAAAAAAAAACAATAAAAATAAACTATACAATACAGACAGTCTTCAGAAATAAAAAGAGCAAATACACGTAGACAAAGAGAAATGAACACAAAAGGGGAGGAGTAAAATAAGACAACACGAGAAATATTGAAGGGGAATGAAAAATTAGATTGCATATATACAACTGCATACAGCGGAAAGACGGAGAAGGGAAGACTTTGTACATTGTGCCATACTATGTCAAAACAGTACAAAGCTCGGATAAAAACAATGATTGTGGACTATGAAAAATGTCAAGATCAAGAAAATTAACATTATAGAGACTTTGTATTCTGTGAACGGTAGAGTGTTGGAAGAAGCAGGCGGGTACATGAAACGGTCTGTTCTCTCTGGTTAACTTACGCGGAATTCGAAAATTAACACAATTGAGAAGTACAGGGCAGGATATGATACCGTGGACTAGCTTGTAAAGAAACAAGAGATCAGAACGATTTCGTCGGCAGTGAAGTGATGGCAATGATAATAATTCAGCAGTATTTGAACGAGATTTTTTAGCAAAGCGATGGTTATATATGCTAAGGAATTTTTTCTGGACTCGTTCAATGGTGTTACCGCTGGATTGAGCAATGCCATTCCATATCACGGACGCATACTCCAGTTGAGGAAGACATAGCGCGGTGTACAATTTTCGGAAGGGCATAGGAGAACGGAATTCTCTAGACAATCTGCAAACACAGCCTAGGGTGCGAAGACCCCGCAAAGCAACACGCTTAGCGTGAGCTGAAAAGTTTAACGTGCTATCAACAACAACACCAAGATCACTGATCTCATAAACCTTGCATAAGGACACAGAATTGACAGAGTATTGAAATGACACGCTAGATCTTTTGCGAGTGATAGACATGAATTTCGTCTTCGAGGCATTCAGAGAAAGATTATTAGCGTTGCACCATTCGGAAAAAGAGCGCAAATCTGACTGCAGCAAGCGACAGTCGTTAACTGAATGAATTTCCTTAAAAATCTTGATGTCATCGGCATACAAGAGGAAAGAAGAATTACGAATGGCAAAAGAAACATCATTAACGTAAATTAAAAATAGGAGTGGGCCTAATACTGACCCTTGAGGGACCCCACTAGTCACTTTATACAAAGAAGACGTTTGGCCATTTACCGCTACATAACAATATCTATTGAGCAGATAGCTCTGCAGGAGATTCACAACCGACAAGTCAACGTCAAATTGCGCAAGTTTAACCATAATCAGTGTGTGGCTGACTACGTCAAAAGCCTTGCTCAGGTCACAGTAGAGTACGTCAACCTGTCCTCTCTGAGAAATAGGTGTGGAGATCTGCGTCATGAAACTAGCAAGATTTGTGGTAGTTGAGCGGCCAGCGAGAAAACCATGTTGATTAGGAATCAATGAGCTTTTAACACTAAAAGACAATATTTTGTGAAGAGCCAGCTCGAAGATCTTTGATGTGGCACATAGTAGAGAAATCGGGCGATAATTAGAAACATCTGTTTTAGAGCCCGACTTAAATACTGGGAAAACACGAGCATTATAATAATAATAATAATAATAATAATAATAATAATAATAATAATATAATAATAATAATAATAATAATAATAATAATAATAATAATAATAATCCAGGAAAACTTTTGATGTTGGACATATGCCGCCGATATTGCTGATGCGTCGATGGAGTTTCTACGTAGTGAAAATTTCCTACATCTTATCGCTGGGACGTAAACCTACGCGACGTAAACCTACGCTAGGACAGTGGCATTTAAGTTATTTCAAAGGTGGTCGGCCTAAATAATCTGTCATGTGGTATAAATATATGACTTCAATGTAAAGAAACCAATGACAGTACTGGTGTGTTTAATAAGGCGAACACAAAGAACAAGCCAAAAGAGGGTCTATCATGGTGGCGGCAGTGCATATACTAAGCGGGAGCTTTCGCAGCTCTCGAATCATCGCCATAAATTAAGCATCGAACGACGAAAATTTGGACGTCTTAAAAAATATGTTACGTTTAAATGAATAGCTTGCACATGAGCAATCGACTTTTTAAATATTAGTGAAATGAATTTTAAATTTTGCGTAAAATGTCATTTAATTTACTTTTTAGATTCTGCTTTGATATCGTTACTTAAGTTCTCGACTCCTGACCCGAAAGTCGCGGTATCGAATCCCGGCCGGAGCGGCTGTATTTTCGATGGAGACTAAAATGTTTGAGGTCCGTGTACTTAGGTTTAGGTGCACGTTAAAGAACTCCAGGTGGTCCAAATTTCCGGAGCCCTGCCCTACGGCGTCCCTCATAATCATATCGTGGTTTTGGGACGTTAAACGCCAGATATTATTATATTATTATTATTATTATTATTATTATTATTATTATATTATAATCCCGCACCATGGCTCCCAGTCGGGATGCATGCTTGCTATGCTCCTGCCCGTTTTTCGGTAAGCAGCAGTTTTTCCGCTGTGAAAGTTGCTCTAAACGCGTTCATGCGAAATGTGTAACCTGGCCTGATGAAGAGCTGTAACTCCTGAAGTCTGGATCGCGCTCATTTTGCTGCAATTTATGTGATCTGAGCCGTGCTTCTGGTAAGCCTAGCGAAAGCAACTCGTCGGGGTGCAGCGGTGAGCATTGCAGTTCTCAAACCGGTTCCCTCTCCACGTGTACCCCTCCGGGTGACGAACTCGCCGGGCTGCGCCGCCTCCTCCTCGACGCATTGGAGGGAATCTCGTTCCTCAGCGACGAGGTATCCCAACTACGCGAAGACAACGAGCGGCTCCGTAAGGATCATTACCGCGGTGTTGAACAACAAGCTCGCGTGGTCGCCTCCCTTCGTGCAGAGGTCCGCTTCCTGCGTGAGGAGCTGACGAGCCGCACGGCCGCCGTGGCAGTGAAGGCACCTGTGAAACCCCCAGTGCATGTGACCGTTGACCCGTCTGTGACCTCCAAGCAACCTGCGTTCTCCGAACAACCCCTCTCCAAAATTCTTTCATCTTCGACTTCGCCGCCAGCTGACGTAGACACGTCGGAGCGTGTCAGTGTGATGATGCCTGTGACAGCCTCTTCTGCAGCGGTGACTGAGGGTGAAAGAAAGAAGAAACCCGCCTCGTTTGGAGTTATGAAAACATCCACTATATCTGTAGCTCAACGGCCACAAGGCCACAATGGCCAAAGGCCATTTTGTTACGAAGCTGAGCCCGGACACCACTACTGCTGACATTAAGAAACATATTGCTTCATTGGATCTGTCTCCCATCTCCTGCCGGCGACTTCAAACAAAGTTCCAGTCATATTCTTCATTCTATATTGAAGTTGACGAGGAAACACTACAACGCCTGAATGACCCTTCGATGTGGCCCCTCGGATGCCTCTTCAAGCCATTTCGTGGGAGCTGCGCGATGACATGCTTCATCCCTCTGAGATAGTGACTGGAATCCAAAGTGCCGTGTGACGTAGACATATTCTACCAAAATGCTCGGGGTCTGCGTACCAAGACACTCGAGTTTTTCTCTAATGTTCTTTCGTCTGCTTTTCCTATTATTGCTATCTCTGAAACCTGGCTGGGCACTGAAATTCCCTCATCGGACTTTTTTCCCCCGACCTACACCACCTTCCGCCGTGACCGAGATTTCAGTGAAACCAAACAGAAAGGCGGTGGCGTGCTGATTGCCATTGACAATTCACTGAAATCCGTTAGACGGAAAGACCTAGAAACTATCGAAGAATCGATCTGGCTAGAAATCAACCTTGAGCGCCGTGAAAAATTGTTGATTGGATGCTTCTATTTACCGCCCAGCATTTCCCCTGCCTCGTTTCACGATGTCATGTCTTCTATTGAACTTGTGATATCTTCTCATAGTGGGCACAGAATTATTGTTCTTGGGGATTTCAATGCACCTGGAATTGACTGGAGCACGCTTACCTTTTCTCATTACAATCATTTCACAGAGAAAAAGTGCAGCCTGCTCTTGGACTTTCTGGCGTTTAATTCCCTAGTGCAACATAATTCAGTCGTCAATTCCAGTGGCAACGTCTTAGACCTGTGTGTGTCAAACGATCAACCCCTTGAAGTTTCCCGCTCCAACATCTCTCTTGTACGTCCGGACAAATTCCACCCACCACTTAACGTAAGATTATCTGCATCAGCCGAAACAACGAGCTACAGCAGTTACGTAAACAAATCTCCAAGATTTGCGTTCAAGCGAGGTGATTACACGGGTCTCTATCATCACTTGTCCACCGTTGACTGGTCACAGGTTACTGACAAACCGAATGTTGATGACCAGGTTGATCAGTTTGCGGAGCTTGTACTGAGCAGCATGCGTAATTTTATTCCCCAATACACACATAAACAACGTAAATATCCCCACTGGTTCTCATCTGAACTTATCAGTGCACTGAAGCATAAAGATCGCGCACACAGAAATCTAAATGTTCTCCATCGAGCGAGTGGAAGGAAGAGTTCAGCTTTTTTCGAACTCTCGCTAAACGCCTATATAACGGGATCATAGTTCGTATATTGAATTCTTAGAAAAAAAGCGCTTCTGACAGGCCAGCTGAGTTTTGGAAGTATGTACGTAAACGGTCCAGCAAAAGCGGAGAGTCTTTCAGACTACTAGACTCAAATGGGGTAGAAGTGCATGCCGTCGCTGACTGCTTTGCCGCACATTTCTCATCCGTTTATAAGGCCTCAGACTCTAGCACTGATATCAGACAGCCTAAGGCAGTTCGCTCACCCAGTGCTTGTCGCTGGATGAAAATCTTATCTGCGAATGCATTAAGTGCTTAAAACCATCCTTATCATGTGGCCCAGATGGCATCCCCTCCGCCATACTAAAGCTTATACTAGTATATTTGTCCCAGTACTGACTACGATATTTAATAACTGCCTGGACACTTCCACATTTCCTAGCATGTGGAAAACTGCTCGTGTTTTTCCCAGTATTTAAGTCGGGCTCTAAAAACAGATGTTTCTAATTATCGCCCGATTTCTCTACTATGTGCCACATCAAAGATCTTCGAGCTGGCTCTTCACAAAATATTGTCTTTTAGTGTTAAAAGCTCACTTGATTCCTAATCAACATGGTTTTCTCGCTGGCCGCTCAACTACCACAAATCTTGCTAGTTTCATGACGCAGATCTCCACACCTATTTCTCAGAGAGGACAGGTTGACGTACTCTACTGTGACCTGAGCAAGGCTTTTGACGTAGTCAGCCACACACTGATTATGGTTAAACTTGCGCAATTTGATGTTGACTTGTCGGTTGTGAATCTCCTGCAGAGCTATCTGCTCAATAGATATTGTTATGTAGCGGTAAATGGCCAAACGTCTTCTTGTATAAAGTGACTAGTGGGGTCCCTCAAGGGTCAGTATTAGGCCCACTCCTATTTTTAATTTACGTTAATGATGTTTCTTTTGCCATTCGTAATTCTTCTTTCCTCTTGTATGCCGATGACATCAAGATTTTTAAGGAAATTCATTCAGTTAACGACTGTCGCTTGCTGCAGTCAGATTTGCGCTCTTTTTCCGAATGGTGCAACGCTAATAACCTTTCTCTGAATGCCTCGAAGACAAAATTCATGTCTATCACTCGCAAAATATCTAGCGTGTCATTTCAATACTCTGTCAATTCTGTGTCCTTATGCAAGGTTTATGAGATCAGTGATCTTGGTGTTGTTGTTGATAGCACGTTAAACTTTCTGCTCACGCTAAGCGTGTTGCTTTGCGGGGTCTTCGCACCCTAGGCTGTATTTGCAGATTGTCTAGAGAATTCCGTTCTCCTATGCCCTTCCGAAAATTGTACAACCGCGCTATGTCTTCCTCAACTGGAGTATGCGTCCGTGATATGGAATGGCATTGCTCAATCCAGCGGTAACACCATTGAACGAGTCCAGAAAAAATTCCTTAGCATATATAACCATCGCTTGCTAAAAAAATCTCGTTCAAATACTGCTGAATTATTATCATTGCCATCACTTCACTGCCGACGAAATCGTTCTGATCTCATGTTTCTTTACAAGCTAGTCCACGGTATCATATCCTGCCCTGTACTTCTCAATTGTGTTAATTTTCGAATTCCGCGTAAGTTAACCAGAGAGAACAGACCGTTTCATGTACCCGCCTGCTTCTTCCAACACTCTACCGTTCACAGAATACAAAGTCTCTATAATGTTAATTTTCTTGATCTTGACATTTTTCATAGTCCACAATCATTGTTTTTATCCGAGCTTTGTACTGTTTTGACATAGTATGGCACAATGTACAAAGTCTTCCCTTCTCCGTCTTTCCGCATAGTTGTATATATGCAATCTAATTTTTCATTCCCCTTCAATATTTCTCGTGTTGTCTTATTTTACTCCTCCCCTTTTGTGTTCATTTCTCTTTGTCGTACGTGTATTTGCTCTTTTTATTTCTGAAGACTGTCGTATTGTATAGTTTATTTTTATTGTTTTTTTTGCGTGCGCCTGCACAAAGACCTTACGGTTGTTCCTGGGCACGTTAAATAAATGATTGATTGATTGTTATTATTATTATTATTATTATTATTATTATTATTATTATTATTATTATTATTATTATTATTATTATTATTATTATTATTATTATTTATTATATATTATTATATGTTTGTTGTTGTTGTTGGATACGTATACACAAGGACAAAGAGGAAAGACGGGAGAGCAGGCTGACATCTCTCGCTTAGAGGGCTGCAACGCCTGGCTACTCTTTCGGGAGAAGGAAGAGATAGAGGAAAGGAAGATAGGAGAGAGGCAGCGCACAGGAAGACGCCACTGTTCGGAGCCTGCCACAGATCTCCTGCAAGATATGCCACGCCGGCTGCATATGCGCTCAGCAGCGCGACCCATGCGGCTGTGTGCATAGGTGGCTCGCGCTTATGAGCCATCTATGCACACGACGCAGTGAAAGGCGCTTGTGGAAGCCAGTTGCGTAAGAGCCCACCATTGTGCTTTTACTTCATACTGGGTCGATGAATGCGAGTGTGGTCAGTGTTCTAATAGTGTCGACGCGCTTAATCGGCGATAATTCAGCTTCTACTTGCAATCATTGGGCGCTGATATTCTCTCTGAATTCTTCGTATTAATGTATTTTTTAGTTTGTCATTTACTGGGCAATAACTACTACTGCTTGAACCCTCTTCGAGAACTTTCTTTAGTTAAAAGGATGGCACAGATGCCGGCCTGCCAATATTGAATTACCAGGCCGTAGCGCTAATCAGTGTCTCATTAGGGCGGTTCGATCATCCTGAACCTTTTAGAGATGCAACGGCATTTGCTCGGACGCAATGTGAACCTGCTGAGGCATTAGGAGAAGCCGACGCTTTGTCTTTTGTCGAGCTTTATTTGTAGTATAGCAAGCTGCCCACGTAATTCGGGGCGGTTCATTCTGCCAAAGCATATAGCACGTCACTTGTGGAGCAAGGAGGAAAAGCACGAATGAATGCCGCCAGAAAATCATGTAAAATAGGCTCCGCCGAAGAAAATAAAAATAAACGGCATGTACAGGGCAAAGAGATTGTGTCGTTTAGAAAAGGGTTACTGGCTAGCATATTGAGGTTGCAAATAAATTTAGCGCAGAAAATTGGGACACACACAAAACACAGACAAAAACGGCTGCTTCTTGTGTGTGTATGACAATTTTTCGCTCTAAGTTTATTTGTAACGATGGTAGAAAAATTAGCTAAACTAACTGTCCTAATTGAGGTTAGACCTACGCAAGGAGAGAAAAGTGCATCGAAGCATTGAAACGTCTGGAGCTGGAAGAATGCTAGAACATTCAGACCCTCTTTGTCGGTTATCTTGAGCTGTCTTATACAGCTCGGATATCTCCAATAAAGCTCTCGGACTACATTGCAGGTCTTTAGCGCTGCAGCATCAATCTGATAGGTGCAGTCAATACTGTCATTCCTTTCGTTCAGCTGCAAAAGGATGGTTAGGTGGGCTAGTTGGTTATTCGTAGTTGTTCCATGAACTGGGAGTGCGAGAACAGGGATGAAAGACGAAGCAGAACCATACAACAATATCCCTCACTTAAAAATGGTTCTATTACACGTTCGAAAAACACATTTATACACGAAATGCGCATATCAAAAAGATTAGCCCCTCAACAAGGGTAGCATGTGAGCGTGTAATCACGGCACATGTCTATACTTGTCAATATTGTGGGCATTCATCACACACTTCATCATCTCTGCATTATCATCATCACACGGGGTTCTTCGTCATCAACGCTTGTGGGGACTCACCTTGAGATTGTTCTGTGCCTTGAATGCGCTCGGTTCGGCACGTCTCCAGGCCTTATTCAAGGCGTGCCACCGTCACAATATATGACGAAGAATTCATGTACAGATGATGATTATCATGTACAGATGATGAAGTGCCTGATAAATGTCCACACTATAGATCAATTCAGAGTCATGTGTTGACAAGGATGGGTGACTTAAACGTAGACCCACAATCTTAGACGCGCAATACGCTTCCGAAATTCCGCGTGTGGTTTCAGCGTTCGTGTTGAGTGGTTCCACCTCGTCTGTTGTCCTGGTTCTCGTGCTCTCCGTTCTTTCAACAATCAACTGCAGACACAATGGCGGCCGTACTTTTACGGGCAAGCCGCACAACTGAGAAGAAACTTCAAACACTTTGCGTACTACTGTCGGTAAGAGGTCTTTTTAGTCCTGTTTACAGTACGAAAATGTTGAAACGCTCTCTTGAAGGAGCGAAGCAGAGAATATCAAGCACGGAACAGTCGAGCGTTGTTGAATATATATATTTCTTAATCGACCGGGTCGTTCTTAGAGATCGGCAAGCGACTTTACTTCAGGATGCACGCAACTATCAATGTAATGGGACTCTACATGAACCAGCTTCAAGTATTTCGTGGTTACTGGAGCCACTATACACAGAAAAAAATGCGTAGCCACGCAGTCGCATTTACGGGTTCCAGGATGTCTGTAAGCGTGGCGATTGTATAAAGCCAACATAGGGACGACAAAGTCGAGCAGGTGTATTGTGAGGATGCCGGCGCGCAGTCTCGGAGAAATCGATGAAGCTATAAAGTTTACCGGTCGGCGGAATAACGCCTCACGTAAAGGCAACAAATTGAGGCAATAATTTGTCCAGAAACGATCGTAAAAGATTATTGCCGCCCAAGTCGAGTTATGGCGCCGTTATCCTTTCAAGGCCAATCGTTTACGAGCAGTGCACTGAGCTGGGCCACAAATGCTCGCATAGCCGTATGTATAAGGACGGGCCTGCGTCAGCATGGGCTGTTTGTAACAAAGGAAGAACTCTCACGTAGAGCCGTTTAAGACGCATTCTCTCGCGAATGGGCCGCCGTAACTGTTCAGAAAAGCACGATTACAGAAATCTGTTTTCTTCTGCCCTGTACTCAACGTCTCGAACAGTTTATGCGTTCTTTCAGTGATATTATTTTCTCGGAGAGTTTTTTTTTTATTACTCACAAAGCAATTTTGACGTGAACCACCACAAGGCTCGTTTGACGAAACGTGGCCATATATGCCATTCGTTTCTGATCTGCGTACGTGTAGTCGAATTTGGGTAACAACTGCAAATGCGAATCACTTTTAGGAAACTTCATAACTCCTAAATGAGGGCAAAAATACCAAATTAAGGCTGTCTGATTGAGTCGTATCAATGGGCTTTTACTTGCTCTCTTGGAGGCGTAAATTAATAAGGCTGTCATTGTTTGACAGGACTTGTTTGATAGGAAAAACAGGACATCTGCTAAGAGGGACAAATATTTCACAAAGCCTACCTCGTGCCCTCACGCGTAATCCAAGTACTTAATGTGCGTCATTAGAGGTGCTGCAATAAAATATTGAAGTCTTCCCACATAATACACGTGACTGGAAATGTGGAGGATATTGCTACTCTCCTTCTTTGTATTTCTTTCTCACCTTTATTGGAAAAATATATTTGCAAATGCTCAAAATGTAGGTGAATACTGTTTTTCGTGTGTTTGCTGAATAGCGTTACTGTTGGATGAAGCACTTGCATGAAGTGCGCTTCACAATATGTTTACTTTTATATACTTTACACCCCCCTTCCCCACCCTCTTTAAAATAATGAGAATGAGGGCGCTGTACGTATCTATAGAAATAGTATAAAAAATGAAACTAGCTTTGAGTCTACGAATAGCGCACTGACACAAAACACCACCAAGGCGGCCTACTCTGCGCCCGAAGTACGGAAGCAAGAACAGAAATTTAACCATACCTCAACTTATTTGCTACCGTATAGTCAATGAAGAGACAAGATGATAAAAAGCAGCGTATTTAACGGTGAGCTAATTTAATTCCATACAATAATAAAGAATCGATCATTGTGTTGGAAATTTCTAACGGGCCGAATTGTAATAATTCACCAAGTTTTACGTGCCGAAACCGGGATATCATCATGAGGCACGCCGTAGTGAGAAACTCAAGATTAATTTCGACCGCATGAGATTCTTTAACCTGCACCTAAATCTGAGCACACGGCTGTTCTTTGCGCTTCGTTCTCATCGAAATGCGGTTGCCGTGGCCGGAAAACGAACCCGCGACCTCGAGCTTGTAAGCGCGACAACTTACGTGCTACGCCACCACGGCGGGTCTTAAAGCATGAAGCTCAAGTGAACAGAAAGTGGTGGTAAACAACGCGCATAAACCGAAGTCAGCATGGGGATGAAGAACATATATCTGCACTACTATATAATTCAGCTGTCAAAGAAAATTTTACTCCTAAAAGTACTAGTTTTCTTTTGCGAGCTCATTCTAGTCGTTATGGGAAAGGGCTACCCTGTTACAGCCAGTGTATATTAGGACGCGAAGGTTCCAAAATTTAATACCACTCTCAGCCGCATACCCTGAATTCCAGACAGCTTGTATATAGAGGTTGGGCGAAGGTCAGCCAATATTGCTGAAGCGATAGGAACAAGATATTGCGAGACAATACGAAAAAAAGCAGCGCACTGTCGTAAGCAATATATTCTAAACGCATAAGAGTTTCCAATGCCCCGGCTCAGAAAAAAAAAATGAATGTTTTCGGCGCTACTCGGAAACGCACTAGAGATCTGCGTCGAGAAGAAACACAGCAGAAAGTAAAAAAAAAAGAATGTCTGCACAGTGGAGTCACAAGGTCAGCGATATAGAAGGAAGCACGCTTTGAAGGCCACATATATCATCTCCTCGGCCTAGTTCAGCCCTAAGATTAATCTATTTTCCCTTTGCATGGGACTCCCTGCATGCCGGAAACTGTCAAGCGTCATGAATGCAATCTCGAGAGCCACTTTAATTTTTCAACAGGGTCTTGTCTCGCAGATGTCTGTGGCACCGTCATGGCCCCGAGTGGTCAATAAATGAAATATTGCGTGCAGATACATAACTGCGCATCTCCTGATATCATACCGGGCTCTGTGCATTCATAAACTCTAGTCTACGCTAGGAACATACTGTTGGCGAACGTGGAACTGCCAGCTGCTCGTTATATTACCCTAAACTTCGCTGCTTATGGTGATGTTACGTGCTATACTTACCCGGCTATTAGCTTCAACCACGGATACTTCGTGCTTCCTTTCGGAGTCATACTATTCAATCCGATGTCGAAATTACCGCACTTTACTGTATTTCCCAAACACATCCGATGCCTAATCTAATTAGACCATTAAAAAGCCCCTGTTTCCCTCATTAGGCGCCATTATGAAATCAGCGCGACGCTACAGTTTCCTTATGTATACCTTCGTCAGCAACGCTGCAAGAAATTTATCGCAAGCTTTGAGTGTTATATTTTATGCGGTCACATTAGCCAGCGTCGTCGTATTTATCTCTTTCCCTCTTTTCCCTGAAACGATTGTTGCAGCGCCATACTTTTCAGTTCACACACGCTCCATTCTTAGGTTTCACTGTCATCGTTTGCCGTAATTAACCATTCACGCTTCTTAACACTTTCTCCCTCATTCGACTTCACACACTGCATCGGCAACTCCCTGCTTCATAACTTTTCGTTGTGGCCACTGAGAGCGACGAAATCCCTTCTGGATTTTGCCCCAGTGAATGACCTCAGTAGTGCTGTCGCTGCAATACATCTTGTGGCTGAAGAATTGCGAACGTAAACTTGATAGCATAACATTTATCAAATGCTAATAACGAGAGAGAGAGAGAGAGAGAGAAATAGATGAAAAGGAAAAGGCAGGTAGCTTAACGTGGCACCAGTAACCGGTTTGATACCCTGCACAAGGGTGGTGAAATGGGGCGTTATGTGGGGCACAGACATAATATGGCCACGAGCGCATGCGAGTGATACGTTCGCAACAGAGCCCTTGAAGGCGAGGTCCTGGTTGCGGGCGCGACAGAAATGCTGCTTTCACAGCAGATCCGCCTGTTAGACAAGAGAGAGAAAACGAGATGGGAAAGGCGGGATAGTTAACCAAGGACGTGCCTGCTTGGTCACCCTGTATTTAGGGAGAGTGAAAGGGGAACACACGGCCAAAATTCAGGAGACCTCCCCCTACCGGTAAAAAGGGGGCAAGCGAAGCTTGGCGTGTGCTTACCTGGCGTACTACTACTTTTCTTTCTTTCTTCCTGTCAATCGCATTTCGCAAATGCTCCCTCCTAACTGTTTCATTCCTGACGGTTGTGTGCAGAGCCAGTTGGGGCAACATATCGTAAAGGTATGAGTGGAAAGCAGTAGGCACGGAAAGGAGATGACAGGACAGACGCTCTATCGTCTCACGCACTTACGTTTCAAGATCTGTCCTGACAGCTACTTTCCGCACCTGCTTCTTCTTAACTCATACTTTTACAATATGCTTAATCCCTCCATGCCGGAAATTGGACCTTGATCCACGTGCTTGGCAACGCAACTCTAGTTGCTGCAGGCAAAAATGACAGCCGTGCGTTCGTGTCCAGGCTACCATTAAATGTGCCAACGCAAAATGACAAGATACCTAGGTAACATATCACATTTTCACATCAGAAATGGTTCATTGTCGACAAGCCCACGACCGAGAGAGCATCAATCATTGGAAAACGGCGCCTATAATTGCGCATGCGACCGCCGCACCTTCGAGGGCCGCACTTCTGTACACTCCTGGGCGCCGGGTTTTTCGCGTACAATGCCGCCGCCGACATCTGTAACTCATAACAAGCTTCGCTTAGAAAAGTGCAGAACACGTGACCGGCCATTTACGCCTCTGTGCGCGTTGGCTCTCTCTCATTTGCCATTCTCCTTCCTCCGAGCGAATGACTGGCGTCTACCCTGTAGCGAGCCCTAAGGGCAACTGCAGATAAGCGCTGTGAAAGAGGCATCGGCGTTTGCGAGGGGGAGGGCCACATGGGCTAAAGCACTTTGTACATAAATCAATATAAAAGTTTGTTCGAAAGTTGATCTGTGCCTCCCTTTGTCCACGGACGCGATTCGCCAGAACCGAGTCGTATATAAAGCTTCGCTGTAAAGAAGAGCATGGAGGTCAACTTGATGCGTGCGTGCTTTTCTACCGCACACGGACGGGAAAAGAGGTTTACAGGGTGTGCAACAAGATGAGTGAGGTAATATAATACAAACGCTTTTAAAGCTAGAACTGATCTAACAAAAAAGAAGAACAATAGTGTTTTCCACCCGATAAGTAACACCTCATGGTGTGGATTAGGATGGCGATTAGCTGGGAAAAAGTAATACTTTCAATTCTGCTACTGACTCCCACTACGTCGTACATTTTATCTCAATATATAGTGCATGAATTGAGAGTGGCAATTACTGCTCAAGAACTATGATTATCTTTTGAGTATCACTGATTTTTTTAGAACATAAAAACATTTTTAAGTGAAGTAGAAAATGTTTAGTACAGTCGTCAGGGGCATTCACCTCAAGCTATATCACATAAGCGTCTCAGCATTCTTTTGATTTTTCCTCAACCTTCTCGCACTTATTCGCGTCTTGATTTCTTTCCTTTTCTCGAGCAATAAACCCGAGCAATATTTCCGTCATTACTGATACATTTTATTTTTTATTTTCTTTCCGTCGCTCAACAGGACATCTTTACTCTAAGTGCCCTTTCAGCGTGCTTTTTCCTGAAAAAAGTAGAAGAAGTAAAAAATCACCAGTTCTCGGAAGAATTCTCTACGAAGTCGTAGTTGCAACGAACAATACGCACTTACTCTGTTGGAGGCTCATTTAAGATCGAGGCGCGGACTTTCGGACAGGCGGGGAGGGCATTTTCGTCAGAACTCCAAGTCCCTTTCTTCAAACCGTTTTGAACAGAAAGCTTTGGTATGGCACAAGAAGCGATCTTGTTCCAAAACAACTTGTACAAATGAAGTAGGAAGTAAAAAATAAAGAAATTAGGAGAAAGAGAGCAAGATAACGGACCCTTAAAACATGCAGAAAGCAAAGATTGCCGCCAAAAGCTTCTCGGGCGTCACCACGAACGACCTCCCCTACCGGGCGTTATCTTGTTCTTATTTTATGTTCCTTTTTTGTGATGACATGCTCGCACAGAATCTGAAGCATTTGCTCTCTTGTATACTGTTATGTACGTATTTCAGTAATACGCCTGGCAGGCTAGTTTGTTCATTGCTGTTAGACGTTCTTAACTGCGCCAAATGACCAGGACACAAGCAAGAAAACAGAGCGCTCGTGGTGTTTTCTGTGTTTTCTTGCTTGTGTCGTGGACCTTTCGCGCAGCTTAAGAACGTCTGTATTGTTAATGAACTGCATTTTTATTACCGTACTTGTTACAAGAATATAAAGTTGGCAAAATAGTGGCCCTAGCTAAACGTAGCGCGCCATTCGTTGTCTATGTTTTCTCCCTTGACGCCATTTTCTGTGTTGCTAAAAAAAAACGAAAAAAAAACTAGTGGGATCTTCAGTTTTCTTGGATAGCGATTAGTTCATTTTTCCTAAGTGAAGAGAGCAACAGAGTGCATTAAAAGGAGCCAGAAAGAATGTACTACAATGTTGTAAGTAGCAGCGACGCGCAAAGTGAAGCGAAAAGCAGCGCTGCCATGGCCTGCACAAGGACGAGCCATTAGATGACACGAAAGCGTATCATTAGATGATACGCGTTTGAGAAAAAATTGGGGAGGCGCAAAGCATGTAGGGAAAGGTGTTTCAGCTTCATAACATGAAACTTGTGGAGGGGCGAAGCATGAAGTGTGCGCCGGTGTTACCCACAGCAATATCACTGCTTATGGGCAGTGAGAAACAGAAGGAAGATTAGCCACAGAGACCCGC
Organism: Rhipicephalus sanguineus; assembly: GCF_013339695.2. NCBI lineage: Eukaryota > Metazoa > Arthropoda > Arachnida > Ixodida > Ixodidae > Rhipicephalus > Rhipicephalus sanguineus. The sequence goes on along the minus strand of NC_051181.1, from coordinate 161,452,023 downwards.
AGTCCGCTTTTAGTTAACGTGCGCGCTGCGAATCTTTATTGTTCAACGAAGCACAAGAGAAATTTCCCACCTGGCACTACAGTGCAGGGCAAGATCCAGTGCCTATATAGATGGGGCGGCCGGTGAATGGTTGTGCAAGCGCGACCACTCGGTTTTTTTCGATCAAGAAACTCGCTAGCAGACGCTGCCTGCGTCGGCGTTGTCTCTCGCGAGCGAGGGCGCGTTCTCGTTCCTGGCGAGCTGGTATTTCAGCGTTCATTGCAGAAAGGAGCGTTTCCATATTCAACGCGCGCCGTTCGCTCTCACTCGCCACACGGCGAGCGCTGAGGCGGTGGCCGCTCTCAAGCAAATGGAGCGTACCGACAGCAGACGACGATGCACGCCGCGACAGGAGACGACGATGTACGATGCACGCCGACAGGCCGAGACCGTAAGGTGCTTCGCCCCTAAAAAAAATAAAAAAAAGAAATTGCGGGCAGTTTGCACAAAGTCGTGGAAAGCTTGGCACAGCGACCACGGACACTTTGCCGCTCATACTCCCCGTCGAACGACATGTCTAGATTCAAGGTGCGCGGCTTCCTGCTCGGAGTACGTAGCCAGGCTGGAGAACTATAGAGCGGAGGTTTCGCGCGATGTCTCTCCGTCGATGGGCTTGGCTTAGCTACTGCGCATGCCGCGGCTTGGTTAGTTGGTGCGGTAGCTGGTCAATAGACGACGCGATGCTTGCTTCCTCTTTATTTCTATCTTGTTCCTCTTCCATTTCTTTCTCTCTCTTTCATTGATGTTTTGTGTGTGTCTCTTCTTGTTCTTCCTGCATTTCTTTCCTCTCTTTCATTCTTCGCGCTGCACTTTACTCTCTCCCCTCCCCCTTCCCTCCCCTCACCATCATCTCATGCTCACGCTCACTTCCCTTTCGCGCCCCCTTGCTACACTGTACGCTACAAGGCTATGATATGCTCTGATAGCGTGCATGGGTAGACGAACTAACCTGACACCATCGTTGTAAATATTTCTATCAGGTTCACTGGCGCATTTATTTTCTTATATCTTTTTATTATTATTATTTCCTTCCCTCTCTTCTTTAGTCTGGTCAATCCCCATCCACCATCCCTACACAGAGTATCATGCCAGCGGTATAGAGACGCCGGCAAAAATCTCCGTTTTTCTAATAAAGAGTATCTCTCTCTCTCTCTCTCTCTCTCTCTCTGGTAAGGACGCTCGCCTTCGGATCGAGAGTACACGGGTTCGGATCCCGTATCGTGAAGAATCTTTTTCGGCAAGAATTTTCTCTTTTCTTTCTTTCTTTCTTTCTTTCTTCTTTTCTTTCTTCTTTCTTTTTCTTTCTTTCTTTCTTTCTCTTTCTTTCTTTCTTTCTTTCTTCTTTCTTTCTTTCTTTCTTTCTTTCTTTCTTTCTCGTGCACTCTCTATCTCTGTACTCGTGCTCAGTAGCCGCCACAGTGGTATTACCCTTAGAATGATGATAGTTTTCTGCAATCGACTCACAAGGAACCAGAGGTGTAGCTAGGAGGGTGGGGGTCAAGCCCCCCACCCCCGAAATTTTGCTATTGTGCTTGGCATAGATACACGCACACATACAAGCAACGCAAACGCATGCTCGAACATACATAATGTATGGTTGATGAACCCCCCCCCCCACCCCCCCCCGAAAAAAGTTTATGG